>NW_007738418.1:18661-32014 GCF_000696425.1 Galeopterus variegatus | reverse complement strand
GGGGGTGGGGGGGCAGGGGGAAGTCAAGAAATTTTTAAATGGGATTAAGGGGAAAATAAAAAGAACTCAATCCTTATTTCTCAAACTATTTAATGTGAAACATTTGATTTTTATAAACTGACTTTATAACATAAAACGTGTGTTCTTCTGCAAAATACAATTGACAATAATAACACACAGCCTTCCCCACTTTCCCCCCACAACCTGATTAATGGACCTCATAAGTACGTCAGTAAAGGCATGAGAAGGGTATCTGCTGAGACTAGTCACAGATGGAGTTTGCAATGCTAGTAAAAACCAACTTAAATTTAGACATTGCTTTTCAAAATTACACAGACAAGACTACATTAAAGAACCTGTTATGAGGCTGATAAAATATGTTCATCTTTAAGCTGCGTAACCAAATGTTTTTAATGGTCCCAACATGCTTTCACTAACATTAAAATAAAATCTCAAAAAGCTATCCATGACTATTTTTTCTAAATAGATTTGAAGCCAACTATTTGGGAAAATGTACTTGCTCATTATGCAACACATTTGTTCTTAATGCAGCCTCTTATGTACTTGAGCAATTAATGAAATTTAAATTTCTCTAATGATTAGTACTGCCTGTGAAGTGAAAAGAATTTGACATCTGTATCCTTAATAGACACCTTAAAATATGAGTAAGAATCACCACATTTCAACTCAGCTGGAGTTAATTATATTGAGATATTATAAATAAGGAAAGAAATTTTGAACATACGTGTACTTCAAAAAGTTCATGGAAAAATAGAATTAAAAGATAATACAAATCTTTCTATGAATTTTTTAAAGTACCTTCATATTAAGTTGAAAAAAAACTTTAATTCATAAGTATTGTGTTTTGGGAGGGGTTGGAATAATCATCATAATATTGGATGCTTTATGATATAAACTTATTACAAGTCCTGAGCCAGCCTTATACGCCTCAGTATTACAGACGGCTGTGCTACCCGTTTGATTAACAGGAGAAATATTTTTCTCTTACCAGTAAAAGGCAAAAGCAAAAGAGAAATTCTACATGCTATATGAGGGTACTTCAAAAAGTTCATGGAAAGATTCGTATTATCTTGTCATTTTATTTTTCCATGAACTTTTTGAAGTACCCTCATCTATGTAAAACAATAGCCAATCTTTGGCATAAGGAAAGCAGTTATTGAACTGATATTACACCAAGCACTATACATATTCTAATCCTCAAATATTGTGGGACAAGTAATATATTAGTCAGGAATCCTAATCCCTGAGTTCATGCTTTTCTTTCACCACTTTGTGCAAGAACATTAGGATCATCCAACCAACATCATTATATTCTTAGTTTTCCAAAAATAATCTAAAGTATTATATAGCTCCTTGCTTTTTTTTTTTAAGTGGTTGGTTAGGAGTATCCCAAGTAGATATTTTGTGTATCTCTATAAACAGTTCATGCCATGGACTATCAGTGATCTCTTTGTAATGGAATTAGAGTCATTAGCATCTTTAAATATAATCAGATTAGAGAGCCAATTCCAGAAACTTCAGAAGCAATTCAGAATTATTCTGTACCTCTAGAATCACTCTTGGTAGCATACTATGTACTAGTCATGATTCTGCAGAGAAACAGTACACACAAACACGTATACATATGTATGTGTATTTATGTACGTATGTATACACACACATACATACATGTATATAGATATACACACATATGTGTGAAGAAATTTATCATGAGAAATCAGTTCACATGATTATGAAAACTGAGAAGGCCTATGATTTGCCATCTCAAGCTGGACACCCAGGAAACCTGGTGGTGTAATTTCTGAGTCCAAAGGCCTGAGAACCAGGGGAGCCGACAGTGAAAATCCCAGTCTGAGGAAAAACGAAAACCAATGTCCCAGCTCAAGTAGACAGGCAGGAAACAAAAGAGATGAATTCCTCCTTCCTCTGCCTTTTTGTTCTTATTCAGGCCTGAACAGATTGGATGCTCAATAAATGATTTTTTTTTAAAGTCCTGTGCAACTGAAAACTCTACCCTTCAAGCATGTGTGAATGTAGAAAGGATAGTACAGTGACCACCTTATATTCGTCACCTAGACTTAAGAGAATTTAGCAGCCAGTATGGCTATGCGGGTGTGTACAGGCTAATATCTGTCCAGGTTAAAGGGTGAGGAGTGGGAGGTAAGAGGCAGGAGGTCGACGAGGCCGAGCTTGTGCCCCTCAAATACTCCACATGTCCATGTTCTCCCTCCTCTTCATTTCCAGCCTTCCTAAAGTTAGGCGTGGGCCATATGACTTATTTTTGACCAGTGAACTGTCAGAAAGTGGGATGTCACTTCTGGTCAAGGCATTTGACAGACTCCATGCCTCCTCCGTCCCCATCATCCCCTGCCAGGGGGTGAAGAGGGGCAACCTCACCCATTTGACCAGTGAACTGTCAGAAAGTGGGATGTCACTTCTGGTCAAGGCATTTGACAGACTCCGTGCCTCCTCCGTCCCCATCATCCCCTGCCAGGGGGTGAAGAGAGGCAACCTCACCCCCATAGACTTTGTGTAAACACAAATGAAACCATTGCCATGTTAAGCCATTGAGATGTCGGGGCCAGTCTGTTACCAGAGCTGGCCTCTCTAGCTGCACCAGAGACAGGGGTCTGATTTTGACTGTGAGCTGGTGCTGGTGCCCTCTGGGACTGGCAGGTGTTTATGCCATTTCCTCTCATGGCATTTTTGTGAGTACTTTCAGAGATGCTCCCATATACCACCAGAGGTTGCTTCCCTGCAGTTTCCTTGAAGCAAGAAATGCATCTCCTCAGATGGGCCTCTAATGTCCCTCCTTCAGTGTTTGGATACCTGATGTCACACCTTCTGCTGTGGTTTCCTGACCCTTCCAGGTGGCCCTCTCGGACAGTGTAAAACAACCTCCCTGGGCAGCTTTCTCTCTCAGCAAGGCCCACATCCGGCACATATATGATCCATAGAAAACTCTCATCCTTTTACTCTGACCAACTCTGCGACACACTCCACCACCTGGCCCTATGAGCCACCTCTCCTGCTCTGCCAGCCTAGCAAGCAACTCCAGCCACAGCCACTTGCCTTCATGCTTCTCAGGCTGGAAGCAGACGCATCTACAATGTTTCCACGGAAGCCCCCCAACTACCCTTGAATGAAGAGGAAGCACCCACTGGTGAGGGGCTGGTCGGTTAAGGTACAGAACACTAGTTCTTCAACCCCTGTTTCGGTGGCATAGAACCTCATTTTAGAATGTGAAGATACTTTTGACCTATTATTTTCAGGACTATTATTGGCCTATCTTTTGGGGCCTCAAGTAAAACAGACATTTAAAGAGTCCAATTTTTACATTCTGTTATACCAGGATAGTCCAGAATACCCTTCCCTGGGTTGGAACTGGGTCAAAGTAGGAAAACAAGAGACCAGAACTGCTGGGGAAGAGGGCAGCACAGCATCACCTACTCATTCAACAATGTCTATTGAGAAGGGTGCTGGGTGAGGAGGGGTGAGTAAGTCAGACGAGTTCCTGCTGCTTTCACGTTCCTGGTAAGGACGTGTGAGAGACCAACAGTAAATAAACAAACAAACTCTCAAGGGAGATTTGGAGAGAGACGAGCGATACAAAGAAAACAAAAACAGGTTTACACACTAGAGAATGATGTGGGCAGGGACTAATAGAGGGCAGGAGGTCCCAAGACCTATCACTGTGTGTATTAGTTGGTCAGGGCTCTCCAGACACGTAACATAACATAACATATACACATTTTATATGTGTGCATGTATATACACATGTGAGTATATGTGTTGACATATAATATACACATACATACATAAAGATTTATATGTAAAGAGATTTATTTCAAGGAATTGACTAATGTGATTTGGGGGTGGCAAGTCCAAAATCTGCAGGGTGGGCCAGCAGGCTGGAACTCTCAGGGAAGAGCTGATGCTGCAGCCCAGAGGCAGAATTTCTTCTTCCTCAGGGAAAACTCAGTTTTGCAATTAGGCCCTTCAACTGATTAGATAAGGCTCACCCATATTATTGAGGAAAATCTCCTTAATTAAATTCAAACATTGTAAATGTTAACTGCATCTACAAAATACCTTCACTGCAGCACCTGTATTCATGTTTCATTGAATAACTGAGCACTCTAGCCTAGCCAAGTTGACACCTAAACTAAACCACACTGAGGAAGTAATCAAGCTGAAATCTGGATGACAAGGCAGAGCCAGCCGTGTGAAGAGGTGTGGAGGGGTCGTTTCATGCAGGGGAAGAGCTAGTGTTAAGGCTACAAGGTTGATCTGATCTCAGCAAATCAAGGAGCACATGGAAGGCTCATGTGATTAGAGTGAAGTGGAGATGAATTAAGAGAAGGAGGCAGGGGCTATATCATATAGGGCCTTGTAGTGCATTATTTCAAAACTGCATTTTATTCTACTACATACAATAGGAAGGAGAGTGACACCTGATTTTTATTTTCAAGACCACTTTGATTGCAATGGAGAATTGATCATATAGGGCCTTGTAGTGCATTATTTCAAAACTGCATTTTATTCTACTACATACAATAGAAAGGAGAGTGACACCTGATTTTTATTTTCAAGACCACTTTGATTGCAATGGAGAATTTCTTGTAAGTACAGAAGAACAGAACATTCAGGAGAAAACTTGGAAAGCTATTAACGTTCTCCAGGCAAAAAGATTATGCTGGATTTAACTGTTGCCCAGGTCAAAATAGGGAAGAAGGTGGATTCACATGTTCGTTGGTGGTAGAAGTGACAAGACTTGCTGATGGTTAGGATATGAGAAGGTGCACACATGAGCATAGAGCTCAGGAAAGATGTCAGAGCTAAAGATATAAATGTGGGAGTCGTCAGCATATTTTTAAAGCAATTAAACTAGATATGATTACATAGGGAGTGTAACTAGAGGAGAGTCAAGAGCCTAAAACCAAGCTTGTGGTCATTGCAGCTTTTACAGATAAATTTGAGGAACACTGAACTACTGTGGCAAAGGGAGGGCAAATAACTAAGGAAAGGAAATTCCAAGTCAAGGAGAAAAGCAGGATTGTTCAGGCTACCCAGCTGGGGCAATCTTCTTCATGCGGGTATTTGTTCATAAAGGTTATTTATAAGTCAAGTGGTGATGTCCACTATTAGATGCTCTTTTCAATGTTTTTTTCTTTTTAAATCAAAATAGGTCCTGCTCTTAAGCAACAATTTTTTTTTCTGAAAATCAATGCCAGAAGCATTTATACCATCAGTTATAGTTTTGTGAACTACTAATCCTATGGGTGAAGGGGTTCTCCCTGCCTTCGGGAAAAAAGAAAGCACTGTTCCCTTCCTGAATGACCTGACTCTAAAAATGCATAAATATCAAAGGGCCTTACTGTTCCATCTTGGCGAGGGAAGGTGAAAGATGAGGTGCTGGGGAAGGGCAGGAAGACAGAGAAAGTGGAGTAATCAAAATGATGCTTCAAAGGAGTTACTGAAAGCACAAATATGAGAAAGGTCAAAAAAAAATGAGTGAGTAGATTATAGGAAGGACCAGCCTGAAAAGGCTGCTTTAAGGGTAGAAGTCTGAAATAAAGTGTGGCAGTGAAGAAGACTATTATTTTGACACACAGCATTTTGGGTTTATTCTCAAATTTTTTTTTTTTTTAATGAATAGTAAATCACTGATAATTTCTATTCTTAGTTAAGGAAGGATTTGCTGTTACATTAAATTACAAGTTACATATCATTTTATCATTCAGGCTCCCTAAAAGTTCTGAGTTTGGTGAGCACAATCAGAGTTAGGGAAGAATTCCACCTGCCTTTGTTGGATAAGAATATAGGTGCCACAGAAAGTAAAAACAAACAAACAAACAAAAAATGGAACAGGAGGTTGGGTATTTAGTCTATCCTGGGTATAAACATAGTTCTTCTATACTAGGTCATTCACTTAACCTCTCTTGATTTCAATTTTTTCTTCTATCAAAGGAATGTTGAGGACTTCTGCTTCTGAGAAAATGGAGAACACATTTTCCCCTATTCTTCCCACAAAGCACGACTGAAACCCCTCTACGTTGTATAAAAACACATATAATAAAACACCAAAAGGAGGAGAAAAGAAGGAAGATCAGCTAGAAACTTTAGGACCTAAAGAAAAACACAATGATGAGTTGCCTGGGCTTTCAACTTGCTTCATATATTCCAGACTTGGAGCTGGCAACCTTGAAACACCAACAGATGCAGACAAAATAAGTTCCAACAAAAGTCTGCTCTCTCTAGCCAAAGGGGCAGGAAAGGGGCAGACAAGCAAGATATGAAACTTTAAGACAATACCGCTCAGCTATAACCAGACACCACAGAAAAAGCTGTAGCTACCTCTCACCCATACCAGTTAATGCCAAGAGGAAAGCCTAGCATTCCACCATTACCAGGCTGTAATGAGGCACCCCAATATCCCCACCAGAATGGTGTCAGAGAAGGCCAAGTAGAGACCCAATACTTTCATCTATGCTAGGAAGTAGCAGACTACCGCCTTGTGTCAGTGGAAACTACATCAGGAGCCTGAACTTCTCTCCCACCTGGCAGTAGTAATAAAGTGGAAACTCCTCCCCTTCCCCTGCTAGAAGAGTATCAGAGAAAGCCAGCTAAAACAGAATGTTAAAATAAGATTCAGAGTCTTATAACATAACAGATTTCAATTGAAAATCACTTGTCATACCAAGAACCAAGAAGATCTCAAATGAATGAAAGAGGATAATCAATAGGTGTCAATAGATTACAGAGATACTAAAGTAATCTGACAAAGATTTTAAAGCAGCCATCATAAAAGTATTCCAATGGGCAACTACAAATATATTTGAAATAAATTTTAAAAATTGTAATCTTCCATAAAGAAATAGAAAGTCTCAGTAAAGAAATAGAAGGCATAAGGAAGAGCCAAATAGACATTTTACAAATAAAAAATACAATAACCAAAACTAAAATTTCAGTAGATGGACTCAAAAATAGAATGGAGGGTACAGAGAAAAGAATCAGTGAACTTGAAAATAAAATAGAAATTATCCAATATGAACAAAAGATAAAAAATAGACTAAAAAAATGAAGAGAGTCTCAGGGACTATGAGACAATAACAAAAGATCTAACATTTCTACCATTGGAGTCCTAGAAGGAAAGGGGAAAGAGGGTGGGACTAAAGCAGTATGTGAAGAAATTTGGCTGAAAACTTCTCAAATTTGACAAAAGATAAAAACCTACATATTAAAGAAGTGGAATAAACCTCAAACAGGATATATTCAAAGAAATCCACATGAAGACACATTACAGTCAAGACTGTGAAAACTAAATACAGGGAAGAAATCTTGAAAATAGCTAAAGAAAAATAACACCTTAACTCTAGGGGAAATACAGTTCAAAAGATGGTGAATTTCTCATCAAAATTATAGAGGCCAGAAACAAAATGGCACTTTTCTCAAATATTGAAAAAAAAAATTGTAAATCTAGAATCCTATATCCAGCAAAAATTTCTTTCAGGAATGAAGGGAGAATCAAGACATTCTCAGGTAAAGGAAAACTAAGGGAATTTGTTGTGCCCTGAAAGAATGACCAATTTGGATCCCTATATAGGGATGGCCGGTTAGCTCACTTCAGAGAGTGTGATGCTGACAACACCAAGTCAAGGGTTAAGATCCCCGTACCGGTCATCTTTTTTTAAAAAAAGAATGACCAAAAGAATTTCTCTAAACAGAAATAAAATTATTAAAAATATAAACCTGGGAACATCAAGAAAAAAGAAAACTATAGAAAGAAAAAATGGGTAATTACAATAAACTTTTTCCTTTGCATTTTGCAAATTGTTTGATGGTTGAATCAAAAATTACAGTATTGCCTGAAACAGTTCTGAATGTATGTAGAGAAAATACTTAGAAATTTATATTATAAGTGAAGGAGTATAGAAGAACATAAAGGGAAGTAGGTTTCTATACTCTACTCAAACTGATAATGTGATGATATCAGTAGACTGTGGTAAGTTATGCATGTACAAAGAAATACACTAAAAAACATTACAAATACTTCAAGCTGAAATCCTAAACAATTTTAAGTAACTGACAGGAAGGCAGAAAAAATGAAACAGAAAAATAAACAGAGAGAAAAATAGTAAACCAAAAAAATGAAATGGCAGACATGTACTAATTTATCAATAAGTATATTAAGTATAAAAAAAAAAAAAAGGAAAAAAAAAATATTACCAAATGGAGTGGAGCATTATATAAAAGGAATTATGCATCATTATCAAGGAGGGTTTATTCCAGGGATGCAAGGCTGGTTCAATATTTGAAAATAAATAAATGTAATTCACCAATTAGGCAAAAGAAGAAAAATCATATGACGTATCAATCAATGCAGAAAAAGCATTTCACAAAATTTAACACACATTCATGACACAAACCCTCAAAAATATAGAATAAGAGAATCTTCTTCAATTAATAAAGGGCATCTACAAAAAAGCTTCAGCTAACATTACAGTTAATGGTGAAAGACTGAATTCTTTATGCCTAAGATCAAGAACAAGGCAAGGAGGCCCACTCTTGCTGCTCTTATTCACCATGATGCTTGACAATTTAGCCAGTGCAGTAAGGCAAGAAAAAGAAATAAAAGGCATACAGAACACAGATCAAAAAGGAAGAAATAAAACTGTCCCTATTTTCAGATTACATAATTGTGTGCACAGAAAATTCCAAGTAATTTACCAAAAAAAAAAAAAATCTAAAATTAATAAGTGCATTCAGCAAGTAACAGGATATAAGATAAACATATGAAATTCTACTATATTTATGTATACTAACAATGAACACATGGGCATCAAAATTAAAAATTCAATATCATTTACAATTTTTTTAAAAGAAAAGAAATACTTAAGTGGATATCTAACAAAACATGTGCAAGAATTGTGTGCTGAAATTCAAAAAACACTGATGAAATAAATCAAAGACCTAAATAAATGGAGAGTCATATCGTGTTTCTGAACTGAAAGACTTAATGTAGTAAAAATGTTAATTCTTTCCAAATTAATATACAAGTTTAACACAATTTCTATCAAAATTTCAGCAAGATTTTTTTGTAGGTATAAGCAAGATATTCTAAAATGTATATGGAAAGGCAGAGAAACTAGAATAGTATAAAAATTTTGGAAAGGAAGAATAAAGTAGGAGAAATCAGTTAATCTGATTTCAATATTTATTATATAGATACAATTATCAAAATGGAAACCCAGATGTCCTTCAACATATAAATGGTTAAACAAACTGTTCTAATCCATACTATGGAATACTACTCAGCAATAAAAAGGAACAAACTATTGATGTACATAATTCTCCAGAGAATTACGCTGAGTGAAAAACGCCAATCCCAAAAGTTACATACGGTATGATTCCATTTAGGTAACATTCTTGAAATGACAAAATTATAGAAATGGAGACCAGATTAGCGGTTCACAAGGATTAAGGACGTGATGGGACAGGAGGAAAATAAGTGTGTTCATAAAAGGTGAACATGAAGGATCTAGTGATGATGAAAATGTTCAGTCTCTTGATTGTACTGATGTCATATTGATGTCGTACCACATCCTGGCAGTCATATTGCACTATTGCTTTGCAAGATATTACCATTATGGGAAATTAGGTGCACACAGGATTTCTCTGTATTATTTCCTGTGAATACAGAATTATCTTAAAATAAAAAGTTTAATTTCAGAAATAGAGAAGTCAGGCATTTGATCTCTTATGGGCCTTCTGAATCTGATATTCTAATTGTCACCATAATATATGTGGATGTCTCTATGGCAGTATTTTCCAGAACATGATCTATGAAATATGGATCTGCTTCAAGATGCTAGAAAGTGGTCTATTGTTAAAAGGGTTGGTTCTATGGTCAAATAAGTGTGGAATGAGTATTAACATAATAAATAAAACAAAATAAATTTAAAACCTAACCTAATTAACTTTAATCCATCATTTCTAAAACATTGCACAGAGCCTTTTTCCTTCCCTTTTCTTTCCTTTCCCTATTTTTTTTTTCTTTTCTTTCCTTCCATTTCTTTTTCTTTTCTTGAGAACACCTATTAACATCTGTCCTAGTCTGTTTAGGCTTCTGTAACAAAATACTATAGACTGGGTAGCATATAAACAACACAAATTTATTGCTCACAGTTCCAGAGGCTGAGAAGACCAAGATCAAGGTTCTGGCAGATTTCATATGTGACAAGGATCCATTTTGTGCTCCACTGATGGAGCCTTCTTGCTGTATCCTCATGTGGCTGAAGGAGTGAGAGATTTCTGTTGGCCTCTCTGATAAGGGCACTAATTCCTTTCATGAAGCCTCCTCTCTCATGACCTAATCACCTCCCAATGGCCCCATTTCCTAATACTTAGACCATTACCTAGGGGATTAGGATTTCAACCATATGAATTTTGGGGAAGCAGAAAAAGTCAGCTCATAGCAGCATCTAATGGAACACTGGCACTTCACAGACGCAGTTTAAGATATGATGTTGTTATGAACAGTTGACTCCTTTAACATATGGTGCAATTTTAAGTTTTCATTTTCAGTCCTCTCTCAATTCCTCTCTTGCTGTATCCCTGTATCTCTGCAATTCCACATGTCTTTCCTTTGCATTCTTACTCCTTTCTCCTACACTGAATTCAAAGCTCCCTGAGAGCAAGAACCTTGTCTTCTTCCTTCAAGTCAACCAAGCACGTGCTTTGTACCAACTTCTTTGTACAATCTCCATAGGGGCTCTTTGGAGTGTCCAGGCAGTCCTGTTCACAGTTATTTCTCTGAAGTGAACCCCTGTTGTTTCTGCCTCCACCAGCATTCCTTCTTCCTTTGGGGAACTGATTCTCCCCCATTTGAATCATGTCATTCTGGTGGCTACCCATCACAGACTGTCACCTCTCTGACATGAGTCACAACGTGGTCAATGACAGTACCCCATCCTCCTGGCCAAAGTGATTGGTCCAGGGTCAGCATAAAACCCCAACCAGGTCAAAGCCTTTTCTTGGAATTTTCCAATTTGGAGTTGGAAGAGGAGTCTTAACTCTTGAGTCATAGAAGTTGGAAAGATATAAATCTGAGGCCATATTACTAATTTTGGGAAAGACTGTCTATGGTAAGCAAGGATAAAGGCACCCAGAGACAAGCCAGTTAAGGAACAGAAAGAGTTCTGATTCTAGTTGTTGACTCTCTGGCATCCCTTGGATAGCTCCACTCCTGGACTCCCTACTTACTCTAGCTAATGCATTCCCTTTTTTGCTTAGGTGAGTTCAGGTTGGATTTCCATTACTGCAACTAAAAACTGATTTCTAACTCAATACACTTCCATTCAGCTTCCATTCATATCTCATCAGTCTAATAAGCAGTAAATATTGAAGCTTGTCATGTGGTCATTTAACCCATTTGGATGCATTGAATACATTTTTACATTTTGGTTTAAACCTGATTACCTGTCCAGGCCGCTACTGGGCTCCTCATGAATGGGATAAAGAATAGATGTGTTTTGATGAAAAGGAGCCAGGAAAAGTATGAAGTGTGGAGAGATGTCATGTAAGGACACAAGGCAGCCAGTGAGGAGAATGAAGACTGTAGAGAAAAAAAAGAGATCAAAAGAGCTGTAGGGGAGGGTGACCCCTAAAATAAATGTTAGCTCTTTCAAAATGCTGTCTAGGAATAAGCCTGCAACAGTCAACCAGAGGTCTATAATAGCAGGGAAGGGATAAGGAGGGGGGTGATGGGCACAGAAATTGAGGAAGAAATGGATGGGATTAACATTCATTCAGTGTCTAATACGTGCCAGACTCTGTGCTGCCTACTTTGTGTATGTTATCTCTTACAACCACGCTGCAGGCTCAAAAATATTTAATTATTAGCCCAAGGTGGCAGTGGGTTCCGAATTCAAACATAAGTCTGTTTGCCTCCAAAGCCAGTGTTTTTTACAGGCACTGGCTTTTTATCTGCCACCGGATTCCAGGATCTGGAGGGTAGGAGAGAAAGGCTGGAGCTTGAGGTGACATCAGCAGAACCAGGTCAGCTTCAGAGTGACTTTGCTGCCTGGACCCGCACATAGGGCTGTCTCTCTCCTCTCTGGAACAGGGAAAGCCCCAGCAGTCTCCCAGTGGGTTACTGGGAGCCTGGGGCATTTGAGTACCTGATTGAAGGGGAAGAAAATATTTCTATGAAGCTAGGTTGTCAAAAATTGGGGAAGTGTTCAAGAAAGGTACTACTGTAAGTAGAGATGGCTGTGATCCTCATCTTTTCTCTTTGTCTCCAGCTAAGACAACTGAACCTAGGCTGTTTGCAGTGAAGGGAAAAGTAAAAAGGAATAACAAATTTCATAAAGACTGGTTGACTCCGGAAGTAGGAATCTGGCTCCATATTACATAATCTAAAAATGCCCCCACCACCTACCCCCACCCCCACGCACAGAGAAGGAAAGGGGAAAAATCCTCCCAGAAATCACACAGTCAAGGCAAATGCAGCGAAATGGCTCATTGGTTACTGTGGCAACCGACTCTTCCCTGCTCCGGCTGCTTATCCCACGATCCCTCTGTCACCCTATTTTTAGATTGGAGACAACGAATGGAAACGGCTTTAAAATATTTTTTTCTTTTCTGTGTGTTTAAGACATGTATAACCTTTTGAAAAAGACTCAGAAACCAGAGCGCTGGTGTAGGCACCAGTCCCCTCGTCCGGCTGTCAGGTGACCCTCATTTCTCGGAGACCTAGACCACCGAGTGAGGAAAGTGCTGGGTTTGCTGTCACTTAAGTGGCAACAGGAACGGAGGAGAGATTGGACCTTGAAATAAGTAGCATAGCTACACATGCAAAGTATGGTGGAGAACCAAAGGCATTAAAGATAAATAAAGTAACACTTTTTGAGGAATAAGAGGAGTTTTGAATCACCTGGTAAGAGTGACTATGTAACTCACCTCGCCTTCTTCAGGTTTAAATTTCCTCATCTATAAAATAAACAGGATGAGGGCCTTTCAGAATTTTGATGCCTGCAAGACTCTTTAAAGCTCTAAAATCTCTGATCAATCACTTTTTTGCTTTTACCAACCTTACAAAGGAGCCGAATGGTAAGAATCTGGTAGAGTTTTCTGAGAAACAGCCACAAATATTGTTAGAATTTTTTTTCAGTTGTGATATTTGGGATATGTTATCGTGGACTCTCTTTGTCTTTTATTCTAAAGGAAGGGTACTGATTTTTCACAACTTTCTCTGCTGACGAATATGAGAAACGAAAAAAAACCTATCTTCTCATATAAAACATTGAATGAGGGGGCTGGCCCGGTGGC
>NW_007738418.1:17920-18345 GCF_000696425.1 Galeopterus variegatus | reverse complement strand
TTTTTGCTTTTACCAACCTTACAAAGGAGCCGAATGGTAAGAATCTGGTAGAGTTTTCTGAGAAACAGCCACAAATATTGTTAGAATTTTTTTTCAGTTGTGATATTTGGGATATGTTATCGTGGACTCTCTTTGTCTTTTATTCTAAAGGAAGGGTACTGATTTTTCACAACTTTCTCTGCTGACGAAGATGAGAAACGAAAAAAACCTATCTTCTCATATAAAACATTGAATGAGTGTAACAAACACTTAGGATGTTTTCAAGAGAAAGGTGACCTTCTGCAATACAATGGCAAATAAATTTTCAACTGAAATGCAAAGCAATCGGCTTGCTATGTGGCAGAAAATAGAACAGAGTTGGAGGCAGGGAAAAGTTGGAGAATTCTCACTAAGGGAGGAGAAAAATCTAAACCAGATATAAGCCA
>NW_007738418.1:2803-17635 GCF_000696425.1 Galeopterus variegatus | reverse complement strand
CAGGGAAAAGTTGGAGAATTCTCACTAAGGGAGGAGAAAAATCTAAACCAGATATAAGCCATGTGTTTTTTTTTAGTTGATTCAGCACAGTGGTGGAAAGGGGGCCCATGTGTCCAGATGCGTGGAAAGGCTCAGTCCTAAGGGGTCTCCCCAGTCTGGCCCAGTTCACCAGACTAAGTGAGAGAGCAGAGGGGCAGCCGTCTTCCTCACGGGTGACAGATGGGGAAATTGAAGTACATTTTGGGTCAGCTGAGGTCCCAGAGGAGGGGTTCTCAAAGTCCAGCATGCAGAAGCATTGCTGAAGTGCTTGTTAAAATGCAGATTCTCATACAAATTCTCATGTAATAATCTGGTCTTTATGCTCTTCGCCTAGCTAATATCTATATGCTATTTAGCGTAGATGTCCCTTCCGCAAGGAGGCCTTTCCAACCACGACCCCCACCCCTACCTCACATGGTTTAGGTCTCTTCTCATGTGATACTGTCTCATCCAGTGTTTCCTCTTTTGTAATTTTTATTATACTTGCAATCGTTTGTTTAATATCTGTCTTCAATACTGGACTATAAGGACTATACACTTCTTATAGGACATGTGTCACATACAACTGTCCTATTTATCACTCTATCTCTAATTGCTAACACAGGGTCTAGCACTCAAAAAATATCTGTTGAATGAATGGACACTATAAAACATAGCTGTACTAGGTTACTCAACAGCGTATCCAAAAAAATTATGTCCACTCAGAACCTCAGATGTCACCTCATTTGGAAATAGGGTCTTCGAAGATATAATTAGTTAAGATGAAGTCATACCAGATCAGGAAATGTCCTACATCCAATGACTGGTGTCCTTATTAAATGAAAGCCACATGAAGACACACAAGGAAGAAGGCCGTGTAAATGACAGAGATAGAGATTGGAATGACACATATACGAGAGGTCTTCAAACAGTTCATGAAAAGATTTGCATTATCTTTTAATTCTATTTATCCATGAACTTTTTGAAGTACCCTTGAACTGGCAAAGGAATTCCAAATATTGCTGACAACCACCAAAAGCTAGGAGAGAAGCAAGGAACAGATTCTACCTCGGAGTCTCCAGAAGGAACCAACCCTGCCGAAAAGAAATCTTGATTTCAGACTTCTGGCTTCCAGAACTGTGAGTATAAAATTCTGTTATCTTTAGTCACCCAGTTTGTGGTTGTTACAGCAATGCTTGGAAACTAATGAAATAGCCTACCTGTTCAGGAGATGACTTTTCCACTCACTTACTACTCCTTTTGTTCATTCTCATCTTCTCCCTGTAATCCATTCATACCACCCAAAATTCTCATATTTCCTGTCCCAGTCAGGAGGTTAAAAGATTGGACTGTGAGATATTCTAATAGAAACCCAAATTGGCTTTAAGAATAAAAAAGATTCATTGCTCATGACATAGAAAGTACAGAAGTGAAATGGGATTCATTGATGGTATAAATTTCTTTCCAGTCCCTCCATTTTGCCTTTCAAAATGTAAGCTTTACCCCAGTTTGGCTCCCTCCCATGGTCACAAGATACCTACTCATAACTCTCTGGGTTGCAATTTTTTCATCTATTGTATTCATTATGTATTTCTGTGCAACAAATTAAATTAAATCTAGTTCCCTATAATCATCTATTTTCTCTTACAGTTAATGTGGGTGTGGAATTCTGGACTGGTTTGCTTGTGGGATTCTGGTTAGGGAGATTTCTCATGAGATTGCAATCAGATGTCAGTTGAAGTTGCTGACACTGAAGACTTTTCTAGGGCTGGAGGGTCTACTTCCAAGGCGGTTCACTCACATAGCTGATAGGCTGATGCTGGCTAGTTGGTTCCTGTCCATGTGGGCTTCTGCACAGGATTTTAAGGGTCTTCATGACATGGTGGCTGGCTTTCCCCAGAGGAGAAAATCCAGGGGAGCACAAAAGAAGTGCAGTGCCTTTTAGCATCAAAAGTCACACACCATCAGTTCCACAGTATTCTATTGTTCACACAGGTCAGCCCTGACTCAATGTAGGAGAAGATGACACGAGGCCATGGATACCAAAAGGCCATCTTAGGGGCCAGCTATCACATCTGTGTTTTAGAGAAGCAAGTTTGGAATGCTTCTGGAGTTTTCCCAGAAGCAAGGAAACTTCTTTTCCAGAAGTCTCCTGAAAACTCTCTTCCTGCCTAATTGGCCCATATTCAAACTAGAAATTATAGTTTAGGCTTGGGATTGAGCTAACTTAAGTCTGAACTATATAATGCACCATTTGGGCTACACAGGGTAGAGAGTAGGAATGCTCAAATGAAAATCTGGGTAGATATCAGGAGAAGGAAGAATGTGTTGGAAAGACAACCATAATATAATGTTCGCTAAATCCAGTGACTTGACCCTAAGAACTTCTATTTCAGTAAACATTATAGTATGCTTGAAGAATTAAGGGCCTTTTAAAAAACATAACACAATACCATTATCATAGCTTTAAAAATTAACATTAATTCCTTATCATCATCAAATGTCCAATCAGCATTTAAATGTCCCTAAATACGTGATTATTCTATAAAATGTTTATATTGCTCTTTGTTTTATATTTTGTTTTAGTCAGGATCCAAACAAGGTCCAAACACTGCACTTGGTTGGTGTTTCTTAAGTCTCATTTAACTTTTATGTTTCTCCTCCATATCTCTTTTCATTGCAAGTCATTTGTTGAAAAAATCAGGTCATTAATCCTAAAGAATATCTCATAGTCTAGATTTTGCTGATTGCATTTCTCAGGTGTCATTTAACATGTTCCTCTGTCCCCTGTATTGCCTGTAAACTGGCAGTTAGAGCTAGAGGCTTCATACAACTCAGGCTATGGGTTTTTTTGTTTGTTTCTTTGTTTCCAAGAGTATTTCATAGATGTGTATGGAAATCTGCAATTTAACAAATTCATACGTAACAAATATGCCATTTTTATGTAAGTTATCTCACTATCAACATTTGTGGATTGACATTAGATATTTATATAGAGATAAGAAAGCTTTAGAGCTGAGCTGTGATTGCAAAACTCTAAACATACATCAGAATCAACTGAAAAGACTTATTTAAATAAATTGCTGGATGCCCACCCCAGAGTCTTTGATTGAGTGGATGTGAGATCAGACCCAAGAATTTGCACTAATAACAAGCTTCCAGGTGATGCTGGTGATGCTGCTGTTTTTGGAACCACACTTTGGAACCTCTGCTTTAGAACATGGTGCTTTAGAGAAAGGACTCTGATATCTGAATACCTAAGATAGGATTCTGGTTTTGCCACATGCCAGCCGAATAGTTTTGGGAAACCATGTAACCTCTCTAAGCCTCAATTTCCTCATCTGTAAAATGGCATCAATAATAGTACTACCCACCTTAGGTACAATGGTGAAAGGATTAAATGAGATAATATATGTAAATCTTAGCATTGAACCTTGTAAATAGTCAATATTCAATAAATGGTGGTGGTAGTAGCAATAATTGGGGGTTTTTTTTGTTTTTGTTTTTGTTTTTGTTTTAAAGATGACCGGTTAGGGGATCTTAACCCTTGACTTGGTGTTGTCAGCACCACGCTCAGCCAGTGAGCGAACCGGCCATCCCTATGTGGGATCCGAACCTGGGGCCTTGGTGTTATCAGCACCACACTCTCCCGAGTGAGCCATGGGCCGGCCCCAATAATTGTAATTATTATTATAAATATTATTATTCCTTTGCTGATTTTATGCCATTAGGGCATAAGAATTTATTGCATTGTAACACCTCNATTATGTCCACTCAGAACCTCAGATGTCACCTCATTTGGAAATAGGGTCTTCGAAGATATAATTAGTTAAGATGAAGTCATACCAGATCAGGAAATGTCCTACATCCAATGACTGGTGTCCTTATTAAATGAAAGCCACATGAAGACACACAAGGAAGAAGGCCGTGTAAATGACAGAGATAGAGATTGGAATGACACATATACGAGAGGTCTTCAAACAGTTCATGAAAAGATTTGCATTATCTTTTAATTCTATTTATCCATGAACTTTTTGAAGTACCCTTGAACTGGCAAAGGAATTCCAAATATTGCTGACAACCACCAAAAGCTAGGAGAGAAGCAAGGAACAGATTCTACCTCGGAGTCTCCAGAAGGAACCAACCCTGCCGAAAAGAAATCTTGATTTCAGACTTCTGGCTTCCAGAACTGTGAGTATAAAATTCTGTTATCTTTAGTCACCCAGTTTGTGGTTGTTACAGCAATGCTTGGAAACTAATGAAATAGCCTACCTGTTCAGGATGACTTTTCCACTCACTTACTACTCCTTTTGTTCATTCTCATCTTCTCCCTGTAATCCATTCATACCACCCAAAATTCTCATATTTCCTGTCCCAGTCAGGAGGTTAAAAGATTGGACTGTGAGATATTCTAATAGAAACCCAAATTGGCTTTAAGAATAAAAAAGATTCATTGCTCATGACATAGAAAGTACAGAAGTGAAATGGGATTCATTGATGGTATAAATTTCTTTCCAGTCCCTCCATTTTGCCTTTCAAAATGTAAGCTTTACCCCAGTTTGGCTCCCTCCCATGGTCACAAGATACCTACTCATAACTCTCTGGGTTGCAATTTTTTCATCTATTGTATTCATTATGTATTTCTGTGCAACAAATTAAATTAAATCTAGTTCCCTATAATCATCTATTTTCTCTTACAGTTAATGTGGGTGTGGAATTCTGGACTGGTTTGCTTGTGGGATTCTGGTTAGGGAGATTTCTCATGAGATTGCAATCAGATGTCAGTTGAAGTTGCTGACACTGAAGACTTTTCTAGGGCTGGAGGGTCTACTTCCAAGGCGGTTCACTCACATAGCTGATAGGCTGATGCTGGCTAGTTGGTTCCTGTCCATGTGGGCTTCTGCACAGGATTTTAAGGGTCTTCATGACATGGTGGCTGGCTTTCCCCAGAGGAGAAAATCCAGGGGAGCACAAAAGAAGTGCAGTGCCTTTTAGCATCAAAAGTCACACACCATCAGTTCCACAGTATTCTATTGTTCACACAGGTCAGCCCTGACTCAATGTAGGAGAAGATGACACGAGGCCATGGATACCAAAAGGCCATCTTAGGGGCCGGCTATCACATCTGTGTTTTAGAGAAGCAAGTTTGGAATGCTTCTGGAACTGACTCAATGTAGGAGAAGATGACACGAGGCCATGGATACCAAAAGGCCATCTTAGGGGCCAGCTATCACATCTGTGTTTTAGAGAAGCAAGTTTGGAATGCTTCTGGAATTTTCCCAGAAGCAAGGAAACTTCTTTTCCAGAAGTCTCCTGAAAACTCTCTTCCTGCCTAATTGGCCCATATTCAAACTAGAAATTATAGTTTAGGCTTGGGATTGAGCTAACTTAAGTCTGAACTATATAATGCACCATTTGGGCTACACAGGGTAGAGAGTAGGAATGCTCAAATGAAAATCTGGGTAGATATCAGGAGAAGGAAGAATGTGTTGGAAAGACAACCATAATATAATGTTCGCTAAATCCAGTGACTTGACCCTAAGAACTTCTATTTCAGTAAACATTATAGTATGCTTGAAGAATTAAGGGCCTTTTAAAAAACATAACACAATACCATTATCATAGCTTTAAAAATTAACATTAATTCCTTATCATCATCAAATGTCCAATCAGCATTTAAATGTCCCTAAATACGTGATTATTCTATAAAATGTTTATATTGCTCTTTGTTTTATATTTTGTTTTAGTCAGGATCCAAACAAGGTCCAAACACTGCACTTGGTTGGTGTTTCTTAAGTCTCATTTAACTTTTATGTTTCTCCTCCATATCTCTTTTCATTGCAAGTCATTTGTTGAAAAAATCAGGTCATTAATCCTAAAGAATATCTCATAGTCTAGATTTTGCTGATTGCATTTCTCAGGTGTCATTTAACATGTTCCTCTGTCCCCTGTATTGCCTGTAAACTGGCAGTTAGAGCTAGAGGCTTCATACAACTCAGGCTATGGGTTTTTTTGTTTGTTTCTTTGTTTCCAAGAGTATTTCATAGATGTGTATGGAAATCTGCAATTTAACAAATTCATACGTAACAAATATGCCATTTTTATGTAAGTTATCTCACTATCAACATTTGTGGATTGACATTAGATATTTATATAGAGATAAGAAAGCTTTAGAGCTGAGCTGTGATTGCAAAACTCTAAACATACATCAGAATCAACTGAAAAGACTTATTTAAATAAATTGCTGGATGCCCACCCCAGAGTCTTTGATTGAGTGGATGTGAGATCAGACCCAAGAATTTGCACTAATAACAAGCTTCCAGGTGATGCTGGTGATGCTGCTGTTTTTGGAACCACACTTTGGAACCTCTGCTTTAGAACATGGTGCTTTAGAGAAAGGACTCTGATATCTGAATACCTAAGATAGGATTCTGGTTTTGCCACATGCCAGCCGAATAGTTTTGGGAAACCATGTAACCTCTCTAAGCCTCAATTTCCTCATCTGTAAAATGGCATCAATAATAGTACTACCCACCTTAGGTACAATGGTGAAAGGATTAAATGAGATAATATATGTAAATCTTAGCATTGAACCTTGTAAATAGTCAATATTCAATAAATGGTGGTGGTAGTAGCAATAATTGGGGGTTTTTTTTGTTTTTGTTTTTGTTTTTGTTTTAAAGATGACCGGTTAGGGGATCTTAACCCTTGACTTGGTGTTGTCAGCACCACGCTCAGCCAGTGAGCGAACCGGCCATCCCTATGTGGGATCCGAACCTGGGGCCTTGGTGTTATCAGCACCACACTCTCCCGAGTGAGCCATGGGCCGGCCCCAATAATTGTAATTATTATTATAAATATTACCCGTGGCCTTGGTGTTATCAGCACCACACTCTCCCGAGTGAGCCATGGGCCGGCCCCAATAATTGTAATTATTATTATAAATACTATTATTCCTTTGCTGATTTTATGCCATTAGGGCATAAGAATTTATTGCATTGTAACACCTCTGAGGAATCTGCCTGGGACAGGAAGCCCTAGAGATAGAAGTCTTTGGTCAAGTTGTGGCTGTGAACTATTTCAAAGCAGAAAATAGGAAGGACAATAAAGGAAAGTTCTGTTTCTATTTAGACTCAAACGTATCCTTCCAAATGGAGATGTGAGAAACCAGTTTTTCCTGCCACAAACAAGAGAAATTAAAAATAAAAGGAGCAGCAATGAATATTTTGAAGTTAGAATTAAGAGTATTTAAACTTCAGGATGGTGGGATTCTTTTCACAAGAAAGGAAAACCAACTTATTTGGTTTTTTTTTTATTTATTGGGCTAATTGTTTTCACATTCATCAACAAGACTACATAAAGCCTCTGTATGAATCTCCTCCCCTCTCCGCATTAGCCAAATATGAAAATAGCTTTATAGTTTTTTAATATATTACATGCTTCCTTATGTTAACAAGAGGAGCCAAAAGGCCTAGAGCCTAGAACTTTTTGATCAAGAAGCAAACATTGTAGCAAGCAGAAAATAAATTAGTCCACCTCATCTTGGGAAGCAAGCAGCTACATGCTGGTCACACTGTGGTCATCTAAACTATTTAGTTGTCTGTGACCAGCAGCAAAACTGTTCAGTATCAGGAGATGGATAAGCCTCGCAATATGGCCCAATCAGCAAGAATGAGTAGGAATGCTCAGGGCTCATAGCAAACTACCTCCCTCTCAGGGCACTCGTACTTTCCAAGCACCTCCTAAGTCCCAAGCAGTCTGCTAGGTGCTTTATTAATATTTTTACAGGCATTTCTTTATTTCTTTAGAGTGGTAATAGTCCATCATCAGGATAGAAAGTCAGTGTCTTTAAAATGGATCATAAAACATCAATCACCACATCTCTAAAGTATATGAATATTATTTCAAACAACACAGGACACCTGATGTTCAGGTTCCCATGAGCAACCTCAATTCTGAAGTGTCTTTTATAAGTTCCTAACAAAAAAATCCAGTTCTGACCATTGATGCTTAAGAAAGAGAGACCATAGGAATTTTTTCATTCTTCCTGTATTTCTTTTAGAATTTTAGGCTATGTCATGTCACCTCAGTGCAAAGTTATATACCTGAATACTGCTTTAGTTCTTTATGAAAATGGCTTTAGAAACTATGATTTAATGCTATGCCCTCATTTTCACATTAAAAGCTTGTATAGATAATACTAAATAAAGAACATCTTATTTTGCTGAAGATATGTCCACTATCTTGACCAACATCCCCAAAGACTCACAACATAATTTGTTTTTGGAGTTCAACTGCAAGAAGATGTTTCTCCAGCACTGTTACTCACAGTAGGTATGAGAGCTGTGTAACCCAACGTGCATTGCTTTTTGCCCTGGCTATGGGAAACCCTAGAACTAAGTCTTGGACTTAAAAGTAGACATTTTCCTCAACTTGAGTTTTCTGTAATAATTAATGGCCTTCATTGCTTGGCCCTTATCCTTATATTTTTATTTCAGTGGTTTTAAAGAATTATGGTACATTGTTTCAAATCATGTTTTGAAAACAAACAAAGGAAAAGTAATGAATGAATGAAAAAAACTACCCAAGCTCTGTTTTCTATTTCATTTATTGTTAATAATATTTTGTCAAAGTACCCATAAAGCTTTTTAGTTTAAGACGAATCATGTTTTGAAAACAAACAAAGGAAAAGTAATGAATGAATGAAAAAAACTACCCAAGCTTCTGTTTTCTATTTCATTTATTGTTAATAATATTTTGTCAAAGTACCCATAAAGCTTTTTAGTTTAAGACATAATCCTCAAATTAGTTTTAGACTCAAAAATATAAATTAAGCTTCCAAGAGTCAGTTAGCATTTCTTATAGTATGAATTTTCCTGACTGTGCTTTTATTGGGGTTTAATCAGAGACCATTGTAAGAATTTCTAATTTGGGTTCTAAGCATTTGACATTATTAAACAGCTGAACAAAAGAGAACAGAAGGGTTGCAAAGTAGAAAAATACATTTATTTTTAAATTGAATAACATTATGAATGTAATGACACTGAATGCTGAGAAGCGTGAAGCAGCTCCATCAGTTCCTGCTTCATAAGGTCCAAATGAAACTGGAGAGCAACTTCTGAGAAGCCAAGGGGTAAGGATCTAGTGCTCACCCCCGGGTGATTCCAGTAATATCAGAGCAGAATTTCCAAGTGAGAGACTGTCTGAGGGTTGTGCTGTTTGGTTTGGCCAAGGGACATCAGTGGTAATAGGTCACACAGACACACTCCTTACACAGACACACTCATCCTCTTGGGAAGACCTAGGACGTGCCTGGAACTACTGTCATGGGTCATAAAGATCCCACTGAAGGACCACATCCAGCCCAGTTCTCACCTGGACTCTACCTTGATCAAGGCTCATCCTGAAGACCAGAGAGATTAATTATCATAACTGTACTCAATCAGAGAACACTTAACCTCATCCTGGGACCCGGCCCCCAATCCATTCCTGCCTGCTCTGTGGGTGGCCTAAATGAGGGTGAAGACTCAGCCTTCAGAATAAAGGGAAGCAAACACATCTCCCTGCTACAAAAGAATAGTTACCTGACATCACCTAAGTCTTGAACTCTGTCTGAAGATTCAGGGTGGAAAAAATAAATCTCAAAAATAATTTTAGTGATTTTAACCTTTAATTTAAAAAGTATACACTTGTCATCCAGTGTATGGGTTGCACTGTATAGCAAATCAGAAAAACAAAACAAAATTTAAAAACCAGCAGCTGACTTTAGAATGGCTGAGAAATAACCATCCTTTACAGTGGGTGAAGCTGCCCACACAGCAACCTCTGCTGAGCAAAGGGGTCCCTACAACCCCTTTCTATGCTGCTAGTGGTGCACGCAGGAGAATGACCCTCCAGGATGCTTTGGTCAGCAAAGCAGAGTAGCTGGTAGCAGCCTCAGGGCTAATTTTCCAGTCTGGGATATGAACTTAAAAAATGTACATGAGAAAAAGAGAAGACCAGAAAGCCAGAGCAAGTAGCAGAGAACAAAAGGTATTTTTCTGCTTCTCTTTCCACTTCACAGCAACTCACAGCACTGGATAAGTGAGGAGCTGGTTGTATTTGCTCTTCTCGCTTCCCCTTTCATCGCCCTCCTCACCTCCACTCCAGACATAGGGCTTCATTCCTACAGGAATGTGCTTGCTTCTCTAGCTCCTTCTCCTAAAATATAATCCTACTAGGTGTCAGCAGATGAGAGACACATTACAGCCTTTCCTTGAGACATCCGGACTTCGAAAGAAGCCTCTTGTAACCTAAAAAGTTTTCAAGTCCCAAATAAAAAAGGGTTTGAATTTATCTGAAAAAGGACCACACCCGCGGGAGAGAGGTTTTCCAGGCACACCTCAAATTACATTGTCTGGGGAGGGAAGGCTTTCAAACGGCTCTGCTCAGGCCAGACTCAAAGCTACAGAATACTCAAGAGAGAGTGTATGACAGCCTGAAGAGAAAAACAATCCCTATCTCTAACTGAGAAGAATGCAAGAAGATCTTATGGAAGAACTGTCACTATCAGAAGAGGATGGTTTCATGGAATATTTGTCTGGTTTTGTGTGGCTTTTTTTTTTTGGCAACTGGCCAGTTCAGGGATCTGAACACTTGACCATATCAGCACCACGTTCTACCAGCCAGCCACATCGAATATTTAAAATGACATGAAGAGTTGGTTGATTCAACTTGACAAATATGTATGACGATCCTCTTAGGAGCTGTACTATGAAATATTAGAGCACACAAAAATAAGTGAGACACAGAGCCTTTCTGCAAGGTGCCCAGTCTAGTACGGGAGACAGACATGTAAACAGTAACACAATGCAGTCCATACTATAATAGCTTTATGTGCAAAGTGTCATCATCAGAGAGGAAAAAGCAAAAGAGGCCTCTTCAAACATCTGTAAGTATCGAAGAGATATCTTGATTCTAGAAATGCTGAGATCTCATATAAATGTTTTTAATGAGGCTAGTGCTAGATAAGGGAAAAAGATGGAGAAATGAAGCAAAAGTGAAGTCTGTAAATTAAGTAGGTCCTTTTGCAACCTCTTCAAACATCTGTAAGTATCGAAGAGATATCTTGATTCTAGAAATGCTGAGATCTCATGTAAATGTTTTTAATGAGGCTAGTGCTAGATAAGGGAAAAAGATGGAGAAATGAAGCAAAAGTGAAGTCTGTAAATTAAGTAGGTCCTTTTGCAGAAGGATTTTTGCTTTTGTCTTTTAAAGTAGAAGCCATTTCAGAAACACAATTAATAACTGTATCACAAGAATAAAAAATAAACAGAACATAGAAGATGACCATGCACAATAATATTTGAACTTAATATCCATGTAACCATTTAGTACATTTAGGGTTAGGGCCAGGGAACCAGAAGGTGAAAAGAAAGAAAAAATTGTGATATAGAAGGAAAATCAGATGAAAGCATTACTGAATATTTCAGTAGAAGTGGAACTAAAGCAATAGCACAAAAGGCAGATCTGCAGAGGTAGATGATTTATTAACAGAGCTGCTAAATTCTATGTCGAGGATAATTCCAAGTTGCAAAGACTGAAGGTAAGAAAGAAGGAAGTAGAAAGCACAGAAAATGGGGAGTTTAGAGACCCGATTCTAGCCTTTGCTGCACTGCTAACAAATAAGGAGACCTCTATGGACCTTGTTTCCATATCTGTGGAGAGATGAGACATACTACAGGCTCTTTAGTTTCCTTCCCTCTCATTAAGAAAGAAAAAATGGTAGGGCAGAAACATGGCTAAAATATAGTATTTTTTTCATTCATTTTATTTCAACAAATATCCAGCACATATGTAGCATTGTGCCAGGCACATGGGGATGTAGTGGGGAATGAGGAATTTATACTCTGGCAGGGAAAACAGCAAAATTAGATGAGAAAGGGTAGGAAAAGTACTTGAGATTACTATTAATTCGGCAATGGAGCCTGGGAACGAGTGTGGAAGCTCAAGATTTTCCAGCCCTAATGAAGCCTTGAGACGACTGCGGTCCTGGCTCAACAGTTTGACTGCAACTTTGTGGGAGACGCTGAGCCAGAACCTCCCAACTAAGCCACTCCTACTCCTGACCCACAGAAACTGCAAGATGGTAAACAGTTGTTCTTTTAAGCTGCTAAATTTTGAGGTAATCTGTTACACAGCAATAAATAACAATCCAACTACACTCACACATATACACACGCATGGTCTTTGAGTTATTTGAGTTAATATACATAGAATTTTAGAACTAAGGCTAAAGGTTAAGATGATACCCTGACAATAGAGCAGGGACTAGAACCAATGTCTTTTTATTTATACGTGATGCTCTTTTCTCTATACTGTGCTGACTCCCCATATCAGATTAATTTCATAGATAAAGAAATAAGGTCCAAGTGGATTAAGTAATTTGCCCAAGATTCTGCAACAATCAAGTAGCTGAGCCTCTGCACTAACCTATGGAACATGACTCCATTATTTATAATAATCTTTTCCCTACTCTCGAGCTTCACTGACCTTGAGATAATTAGCTGAGTGAAGATTAAAAGAAACCAGAGCTATCCTTAAAGGGTAAGCTGGAGTGCTTGCCTCAGGCCTTTCAATTCAAGGTGAGCTCTAAATTGGTGATTTGTACTTAGCAATATATTCATCCATTTTTTCAACAAGTATTTTTTTTGACACCTATTTAAACATAGCATAATTTGTGGGCTGTAGGGAATACAAAATGTTGAGGTTTCATAATTTAATTAGGGATAAAAGACAAATATGATGAGAAAGTACAATAAAATCAGTATATGTCTGCTTGCTGAATGAACATAGGAACAATATGTGCAATAGAATTTGAAAAGAATTGTAGACTCTTAAATGAAAGAATAAAGGAAATCCACTGTTCCCTAGTAAAATCATGTCTCACCCTCAGCAATAGAATCTAGACCTAGGAAACCCCCGACTTTTATTCCCTAGAAGCCACTTTCTCTCTTGGGGATATCCCATGAATTACCCTTGCAAATACCACTAGACCCCAGGAGACACTGCTTTCTGCTTTATTGTTTTGGGTGTCACTTGGCCTTCAGGCTAAGGAATTTGAATTCTATTTCTATAATCGTTGAAGATTCTTTTATTTATTTTTTAATTGACAGACAATAATTGTACATAATTATGGGGCACATGTGATATTTTGATATAAGTATACAATATGTAATGATTTAAATCAGGGTAATTGGGATATTCATCACCTCAAAAATATGGAATATTCCCAACACAAAGAAATGTTGAAGGTTTATGAACTAAGGTCACATCAGGGATTAGAACTAGGTGTCAGAGGCAGAGTGGTTAACTTCAACACCCACGGGTTCACACCGGGCCGTTGGGCAGGACTGCCACCTTGTGACAGGCAGGGGCAGCATTCCCTCCAGAGCAAGAGGCTGGAGACTGGAAGGGCCTCTAGGAGCTTAGCAGTGCTTGGCTGGCTGGCAGCTAATGGCTTTTCCATGCCTGGATTAAAGGCACCCTGTTTTAGCTTGGTGAAGAGAGAGCAAAGACAAATGTGGGCATTTTAAGAAGATCAATATGGCCCTAAGTTAGCAATATTTTTAGCTATCTGGCTCTCTTGTCATGAAGTCACAATAAAGACATCAGAAACTATATATTTTCCCACCAAAGCGTGTTTATTTTCAAGGATGATTGTGGGAAAAGGACTGCCAAAAGTAAATACGGCAAATTCTGAGCAGCAATAGAAAAAATACTTGAGCTATGCATGTTCTTCAAGTCAATAGGTGAGCAGGAGCCTCTTTCTTTCCCTAGAGGCCCCACTGTCACCTTGAGTTTACTCTATCCCAGAGTATATTTGTTTTCTCCTTAGTACGTGTCTTTCCTTCTGTATTCTGTGATTTGGCGAATGTCACCACCATCTACCCATTTAGGACCAAAGCCAAGAAGTCATCCTAGACTCTCTCTTCCTCTTCTCCCTTCCCACCCTCCAGTCAGTCACTGTACTGTCAATTCTGCTTACGTGTCTTTCCTTCTGTATTCTGTGATTTGGCGAATGTCACCACCATCTACCCATTTAGGGCCAAAGCCAAGAAGTCATCCTAGACTCTCTCTTCCTCTTCTCCCTTCCCACCCTCCAGTCAGTCACTGTACTGTCAACTCCTGAATATCTCTCCAATCCGTGTCCTCGCCTTCATATTTACTATGCCAGTCTTGGCTCAAACTCATTATCTCTGCCCCAGACTGAGCATATTCCTTGAAACCGACAGGTGTTTCTCAAGGAGAATGTTCCACGATTGTGTCAGTCTCTTCCTCTTCTCCCTTCCCACCCTCCAGTCAGTCACTGTACTGTCAATTCTGCTTCCTGAATATCTCTCCAATCCGTGTCCTCGCCTTCATATTTACTATGCCAGTCTTGGCTCAAACTCATTATCTCTGCCCCAGACTGAGCATATTCCTTGAAACCAACAGGTGTTTCTCAAGGAGAATGTTCCACGATTGTGTCAGTCAGGGTCCCTGCTGGGAACTGGATGTACACTCCAAGGTGGTAACTGAGGACACATGAATGAAGGGATCATTTACAAAGGTGTGGGCAGGCTAAGGGAACCAGCAAGGGACGGGGATGCTCCCCTAGACTAGAAACAGCAGAAAGCCATTGCCACTACTAAGTCTGAAGGGACAGAGGAAGGAGAGAACTACAGCTGTAGAATCCAGAGTGAGGGACCTCCCAATCTCACTAAAAAAAAAGAAAAAAAAAAAAAGCTGGATTGAGCCATCCCCCAATGCATACATATTTCAAAACAACAGGTT
>NW_007738418.1:0-1803 GCF_000696425.1 Galeopterus variegatus | reverse complement strand
GCCAAAGCCAAGAAGTCATCCTAGACTCTCTCTTCCTCTTCTCCCTTCCCACCCTCCAGTCAGTCACTGTACTGTCAACTCCTGAATATCTCTCCAATCCGTGTCCTCGCCTTCATATTTACTATGCCAGTCTTGGCTCAAACTCATTATCTCTGCCCCAGACTGAGCATATTCCTTGAAACCGACAGGTGTTTCTCAAGGAGAATGTTCCACGATTGTGTCAGTCTGGGTCCCTGCTGGGAACTGGATGTACACTCCAAGGTGGTAACTGAGGACACATGAATGAAGGGATCATTTACAAAGGTGTGGGCAGGCTAAGGGAACCAGCAAGGGACGGGGATGCTCCCCTAGACTAGAAACAGCAGAAAGCCATTGCCACTACTAAGTCTGAAGGGACAGAGGAAGGAGAGAACTACAGCTGTAGAATCCAGAGTGAGGGACCTCCCAATCTCACTAAAAAAAAAGAAAAAAAAAAAAAGCTGGATTGAGCCATCCCCCAATGCATACATATTTCAAAACAACAGGTTGTACATGATAAATTCATACAATTTGTATTTGTCAATTAAATAAACAAATAAAAAAGAAAAGAGACACCCCACCCCCAGCAAGAACTGTGACCTTAGATAGAGCCACTGGCAAACTGAAGCCCAGTTGGAGGGAGTTGTAAATTTTCTGGCCTCTCTCTTCCCACCGCCTGCTCTCTTGCTAGTGCCCCCATTGGCTGAATCCAAAAGAAGCCAGAGGGCAAGGGAGTCAAGTTAGGACATTTCCAGAAAGTCAGCCTCTTGGGGTCAGGGTAGACAAGGGTGGGGAATGGATCTGGAGGGGCAAAGGGAGAATACCCACAACAAAAGCATTTCACAGTATTTGTTTGCAAATTAAATTAATTTCAAAAGACCTCTGGCAAAGAAATCTCTTCAAATTTGTTTTAGTCAGTGTTTTCCTGATCTTTCTAAATTTAATCTTGCTCTCCCTCTGCTCTCTCTGCTTCCACCATCTTGCAATGTGACACCCCTGGGTCACTGACACCACCACCAGATGGACTTTGGACTTCCCAGCCTCAGAAACTGTGGGGAGGAGCAGCTTGCCAGTGTGAGAACTGAACCCTTCACCTTGGTGTTATAAGGCTGTGCTGAGACCAACCAAACTAACTGTGTGTGACCCCTGGGTCACTGTTGTCACCACAAGATGGAATTTGGACTTCCCAGCCTCAGAAACTGATGTCAGGGTCAATCTCATTTAGAAAGGGAAATTATGCACCATTTTTGTGAAATTTACAAAATCCTCCCTGGGAAGAAGCCACTGGGAGCGGCTGCCACTCAGCGCTGGGCCCAACTGCGCAGCCCCGCCGCTGGGACTTGGGGTCCAGCGACTGCGGTTTTTGCCGGGGAGGGGGCTATCGCCTCCCTGGCCCCGGGCACCACTGGAACCGTGAGCAGGAGAGAGACTGAGCAGGCTGTGGCGTGACCAGGAGCCAGGAGCACCAGGGGTGGTGAGAGGCGGCCGGGGCCACTCTGGCTGCAGAGGCCACCACAGGAAGGCATGTGGGAGCAGCACCAGCACCCTGCCATCTTCCCAGTAGTCAATATTGGACTTGCCTGGCACTAGTGTCCAACTGAGTAGTCACTGAGGTAGCCATACCAAATTGGCAACCCCAGCAACATTTTACTCAGGCAACACTGTCAAACCTGTGGACTGTAAAACCCCCTGCCACAATGAATAAACATCAAAGAAAAGACACAAGAAATACGAAAAACCAAGAAAGTACACCACCCAAAGATAATAAATCTCAAGCTCTAGATC
>NW_007738417.1:43388-44350 GCF_000696425.1 Galeopterus variegatus | reverse complement strand
CCCCCCGGCCGGCCCCTTTTTTTTTTTTTTTTTTTTTGTATATATCATGAGATTTTCCATATAGACAATCATGTTAACTGAAGATTTAGACTATTAGTTACATCTTCATTTCTCATATGTATGCTTTTTATTTCCTTTACTTGCCCTTTTGACTGGCTAGAGCTTCCAACACTTTGTTGAATTAGTGTGGTTACAGCAGACATCACTGTCTTGTTTCCAGTCTCAGAGGAGAAAACATTAAGTCTTTCACCATTAACATAATGTTAACTGAAAGTTTTTAAAGATGTTCCTTATTGAGTTAAGGATGTTCCCCATTCACATTTTTAGTGAGAGGTTTTATCATGAGCAGCTTTTGAATTTTGTCAAGTATCTTTTCTACATCAATTGATATGATCATAGGTTTTTCTTCTTTAGGCTGCCAATATGGCAAATAATATAGATTGATTTTTGAATAATGTGCAAGATTTGTAACCCTGAAATAAGCCTCATTTGGTCACGGGATAATTATTTTTATGTATTGCTAAATTTCATTTGTGAATATTTTGTTAAATATTTTTGCATTTATATTCATGAAAGATATGGTTCTGTAGTTGTCTTTCTCTGTATTGTCTTTATTTTTTTTATCCAGGATAATACAAGCTTCATAAAATGTTTTGGAGATTATTCCTACCTCTTCTCTATTCTGGAAGAGATTGTGAAGAATTGGTGTTAATGCTTCTTTTAAAATTTAGTAGAATTCCCCAGTGAATTAAATTGGGCCTGATGATTTCAGGCTTTAAATTGTGAATTCAATTCCTTAATACCTGTAAGGTTATTCACATTGTTCAAATTATTTCATATTAAATGATTTGTGGTAGTTATGTTTTCCAAGGAATTGGTCCATTTTATTTGCCAAATTTATGTATGTGGTTCATCACAGTATTTCATTACTACCTTTCATTTCATCAGGGTCTCTAATACGG
>NW_007738417.1:36079-42466 GCF_000696425.1 Galeopterus variegatus | reverse complement strand
AACCGGTCTGTATGTGGGATCCGAACCCTCGGCGGGAGCGCTGCCGCGCTTCCCAAGCGGCGCACTATAGCAGTGCGCCACCGGGCCGTCCCCTGTCTAGTTGTTCTATCAATTATTCAGGGAGGGATGCTGAAGCCTCTAACTATAATTGTGGATTTGTCTAGCTTTCCTTTTATTTATATTCTTTTTTGCTTCACATATTTAACAGCTTTGTTTGGTTGCATACACATTTAGGATTGCTATGACTTCTTGATCGATTGACCCATTTATTATTATATAATGCCCATCTCTATCTTAGACAATTTTCTTTCAAGTCTTTATTTTCTGAAGTTTCCTTTTTTGATATTAATATAGCTACTCCCACTTTCTTTTGATTAATATTTGCATAATATATCATTTTCATCCATTTATATTCAACTTGTTTATTTTATTGTATTTGAAATGAGTTTCTTATAGACACCATGTAGTCAGGCCAAGTTCTTTAATCTACCCTGCCAATATCTTTTAATTGGTATCTGTACACCATTTACCTTTAATGCAATTATTTGTGTGTTAGGGCTTAAGTCTGCTATTTTTATTATTTGTTTTATATTGTTATTGCTTTTTTGTTTCTCTGTTTTCTTTTTTCTGATTTCCTGTGGTTTACTTGAATATCTTTTAGAATTCCAATTTGATTTATTCATAGTGTTGATTTTTACTGTATCCCTTTTTATAGGATTTTAGTGGAGACTTTATGTATCACATTATATATTCATAACTTTTTCATATTCTACTGATGTCATCATTCAAGTAAATTCAGTTCAAGAATTTTTTTTTTCTCTGACTGGTAAGGGGATTGCAACCCTCAGCATGGAGTGGTCAGCACCACCCTCAGCCAGTGAGTGCACTGGCAATCCCTACATAGGATCCAAACACACAGCCTTGGTGCTCCCAGTGCTGCACTCTCCCAAGTTAGCCATGGGGCCAGCCCAAGAAAATTTGTTAAAAATTTTTAAAAAATCTTATGTACTTTTATGTTCCTTTTTCCTCCCCCACTTATAATATTATTGTCTAAAATAGTTTCTGTTATACATTTAGAACCACATCAGACATTATAATTTTTGATTTCACCATAAAGCCTAATTTAGAAAACCCAATGAAGAAAGAAAGTCTTCTATATTTATCTATATCTATATTTGTGCATACTATGCTTTTTCCTCTTAGTGTTTTACTATTCTTTGTTTCATCATTACCATTCTGTGTAGGGACATTCCTTTAGCCTTTCCTTTAAGGTACAGGTACTGATGACAAATATTTTTTGTTTTCCTTCACCTGAGAACATCTTAATTTTGCCTTTATTCCTGAAGGATATTTTTGCTTGGATATAAGGTTCTGTGTTGATAGTTCTTCTCTTTCAGCACTTGAAAAATGTGTCTGACGTCCTTCTGACCTTCGTGGTATCTGATGAAAAATCTGCTGTCATTTGTATTATGTTCCCCCCTCTTAGTAAAGTGTCATTTCTCTCCACTTCAAAAAAACTTTTTTTGTTTTTGCTCTTCAGAAGATCAGTGTGGTGTCTAAGTGTGGATTTCTGGTTTTAGGAATTGCTCAAATATTTATATATGTAAGTTATATCTTTAACCAAATTCGGGAAATTTTCAGTGATTATTCATTTGAATAGTATTTCAGCCCTTTCTTCATTTTCTCCTCCTTCTCTGGCTACTATGACAACAATGATTAATCTTTTGTTATTGTCCTACTGGCTCACAAGGCTCTGTTTTTTCCCCTTAATTTATTTTATCTCTGTTGTTCAGACTGTAACTTATACTGTTGTCTATTCCAGGTTTCTGGTTGTTTCATCAGTCACCTCCATTCCACTGTTGAGCTCAATGGAGCTCTGTTTTTGCTGACACTTTCTATTTCTGTGCCTAGGCTTTCTATTTTTTCATTTGCTACAAGTATGTTTGTAATTGCTTATTGAAGCACTTTTATGGTGGCTGACTTAAAATAGTCTTCAGATAATTCTAACATCTCTGTCATTTTGGTGTTGGCATTCTATTGATTGTCTTTATTTTAATTCAGTTTGAAATATTTCTGGCTTCTTGGCATGACTAATAACTTTTGATTGATAATTGGACCTACAAATATCATGTTATGATTCTCTCAATCTTGTTTAAATATTATGTGTTAGCTGTTTTTTTTTTTTTACATTTGTTTTTGTTTTACTTTGTTTTCTGACACTACTGTGTCAGGGGAAGTAGAAATCCATGTTCCCCATTCAGACTCCATTACCATATGAGTGTGTGGGAGGCAATCGGTGTGTAGGGGGGGCTCTTATTGCCATGCAGAGAAAGGTGGGAGTTCTGGCTTTTCACTAAGCCTGAAATCAGAGTTTCCCTGGATGGGAAGTTTGAAGTGCCATGTGACTGCTTCCCATGTACCTTCCCCTGATACCGTGTTTGAGGGGGGTGTCCTTGTTATTGCTAGGTGGTGGTAAAAGACCTAACTCTTCACTCGGCTTGCACTGATACCACTCCAGCTGAAAGGAGGAGTAACCTTACTGCAGGATGAGGGTGGAGATCCAGTCTCCCCATGTGCTCTCCTCTGACACCATGGGGTGGGGCCATTACCATGTGATGGGATGAAAGTCCTACATTATACAATCCTAAAATATCATCATGGCAGGGATTAGGGTAACTAGTTACAGATTTGTGAGAGTAGAAATCTAGGCTTCCCACTTAGCTTTTTCTGGTGTAGATGGGATTGGAGCCACAGTTTTTTCTAGGGTACTTGGTTTGAGTAGGAAACTTCTTATCTTAACTTGGTTTGAGTAGGGAACTTCTTATCTTAAGGGGCTAGGCTGCCCCTTCCATTAGCTAGAGAAAGCAAAATTTTATTGATTTTTTTTTTTTGTCTGTGCTTATTAGCTTTTTCACATTGCAGGTTTCTTCAGCCCTAAGTCTGGTGTATATGAGGCAAAAAGGAAACCCAGGGAACAAACTACTGTCTCTTTGCTTGGATCCTCAGGCCTCTAGCTGGCTTTCCTCCTTTCTTGCTTTCAGATTTTCTTTTTATATTCATTTTGCTTTATTTACATTATTTTTAATTTTAACTGACACATAATGATTGTACATATTTATTGAGTAAAATGTGAGGTTTTGGTACATGTATACTTTGTGTAATGATCAAATGTGGTTATTAGCATATTTATCACCTCAAACATTATTCATTTCTTTGCAGTGGGAACATTCAAAATCTTCTCTTATAGCTATTTTGAGATATAAAATACCTTTTGGTTGACTACAAACTAATGTCTAGGGTTTTTAGTTGTACTTAAAAGGAAAAATGAGAAAAATATGTCTACTTCATCTTCGCAGAGGTAGCAGTCCTTGTATAATTTTGCAGGTAGAAATTTTACTCTCGTTTTCTATGGAAGACACCCTGGTTGCCTGCTCAACAGCTGTTCTCCATAGTTTTCTTGCTAAAAGAGCCCAAATTCTATTGTGGTATCCAGGAGGAAAGCTTCCAGCCTCAGTGGAGAAACAATAATTAGTTTAAGATGATCCGTGGTAATTTCAATCCCCTTTGTCACATTTTTAGTGATATGCCAGTAACCCAGGCTTCTTCGGACTCAGGACAAGTTTTCTAAGGAGCTTCTGAAAATGATTTCATCACTGATGAAAGGAGAAAAGACTTCAAGGAAACTCTGCATTTCCCATACTGCTTTTAGATAATATCGTGTGAAGAATGTATGGCTTGGAGCTATGGCAGCTGTCTTGGGAACAAGAGGAAAGATATCACATGTGTTTTGAAGATGTTAATGTCAAATTATGGAAAGACCCTGGGAATTTAATTGGCATTGTTAAGTTGCAGAATGTTGATGAATCTATCTCTTTCAGACTTCCTGTAAAATGATGTAATAAAATGCTATTAGGGCAAGCCTCCACTGCTGACAGAAAGCAGGAGCAGTAATGGGGTCCCAGGCAGGAGCTGTGGGCAGAAACCCCCACCCAGCTGTAGGCAGGAGCATGCCGAAAGCACCACTTCTGTGGAGGTGGCCCACCATAGCCATAGCAGCTTCAAAAGTGGCTCACCACCACAGTAGCAGCCCCAACCACTGTGCAGGTGGCCCACTAGCCACTCAACTACATTGATGCAATGAGAGCCACCAGGGGAGATCAGAAAAAGAAGAGGAAGTCTCTCTCCTCAAAGCCCACTCCAGAATAATAGAAGAAGCAAATGTCCTCCAAGATGCCCAGACATCAAAGTAGAGATACTAGAAATATGAAAATCCAAGATAATATTACACAACCAAAAGAATACAGTAATTCTCAAATACCAGACCCTATAGAGCCAGAAAACTTTGAAATGACTGAAATGAAATTTTGAGCAAGAATCTTAAGGAATTTAAATGAGATACAAGAAGACTCAGTAAGACAATACAATGAAAGGAGACAAAAAATATCCAGGATACGAAGGAGGAAATTTACAAAGAGATTAATACCTTAAAAAAGAATGCAGCAGAAATCCTGGAACTGAAAGATTCATTCAATGAAATAAAAAACACAACCAAGGGCTTAAGCAGCAGGCTAGAACAAATAGTAGAAAGAGTTTCTGATCTTGAAAATAGTCTTTTTGAAATAATGAAGGCAGACAAAAAAGAGGAAAAAAGAATTTTTAAAAAAGGAAAAATTCTAACAGAGTTATCAGACAGCCTTAAGTGCACAAACATTTAAATCTTGGGTATTAAAGAAGAGGAGAAGGAAGGAAAAAGCATTGAAAACCTATTCAATGAAATAATAATGGAAAACTTCCCAGGTATAGGGAGAGACATGTAGCTTCAAATCCAGGGGGCTCAAAGATCACCAAACAGATTCAATGCAAAAACGTCCTCTCCAAAACACATTATAGTCAAACTGGCAAAGCTCAAAGACAAAGAAAATGCTTATCACAGCAAGAGAAAAGCATCAAGTCACCTATAAGGGAGCCCCTAGCAGGCTAACAGCAGACTTTTGAACAGAAGTTACAGGCCGGAATAAAATGGGATGAGATATTCAAAATAGTAAAAGAAAATATCTGTCAGCCAAGAGTAGTACACTCAGCAAGAATATCCTTCAGATATGAAGGAGAAATAGTGCACTTTCCAGACAAACAAAAAACTGCTGGTGTTCACCACTCCATAACCAGCCCTGCAAGAAATCCTCAAGGGTGTCCTGTATCTGGAATCTGAAAAACTATAATCTCTACCACAAATACAAAAGAAAGAACAAAATCCATAGGTAGAACAAAATGCAAATGAAAAAGAAAGAAACTAAATCTTACCTCTTCAAAAACCAACAAATGTCAAAGACAAACAATAGAGGGGGAAGAAAGGAACAAAAGATATCTAAAACATCTAAATGAAAATCAATAAAATGTCAATAGTAATACAATACCTTTCAATAACACCTCTAAATGTAAATGGATTAAACTCCTTACTCAAAAGAAACAGACTGACTTATTGGATTAAAATCTAGACCCAACTATATGCCATCTTCAAGAGACTCACCTCACCTGTAAAGACACACCCAGACTAATAATGAGGGGATGGAAAAAGATATGCCATGCAAATAGAAACCGAAACCAAACAGGAGTAGCTATCCTTATATCATATAAAATAAACTTTAAACCAAAAACCATAAAAAGAGACAACAAAGGCCACTATATAATGATAAAGGGATCTATCTAGCAAAAAGACATAACAATCATAAATAGATATGCATTCAACACTGGAGCATCCAGATATATAAAGCAACACCATTAGAGCTAAAGAAAGAAATTGACCTCAATATGATAATAGTAAGGGACCTGAACACTCCTCTCTCAACACTGGACAGATCATCTTGGTAACAAATCAACAGAGAAATGTAGACTTTAAAGTACACTTTAGAACAATTGGACCTGGGTGATATCTACAGAATATTTCATCTGACAACTACGGAATATATATTCTTCTCATCAGCACATGGTTCATTCCACAGGATAGACTGTATGTTAGGTCACAAATCAAATCTCAGCAAATTTTTCAAAACTTTAAATCATTTCAAGTATCTTTTCAGACCACAATGACTTGAAACTAGAAATCAATGGCAACTGGAGTTTCTCAGGAAATTATACAAATACATTGAAATTAAACAAAGAGCTCTCAAATGACCTCTAGGTTGAAGAAGAAATTAAACAGGAAATTAAAACATTTCTTGAAACTAATTAAAATAAAGAAACATCATACCAAAACATGTGGGATACTGCAAAAGCAGTACTAAGAAGGAAAGTTATTGCCATAAATACTTACATCAAAAAAATAGGCAGATCTTGGGCCGGCCCGGTGGCGCACTGCGCTAGTGCGCCGCTTGGGAAGCGCGGAGGCGC
>NW_007738417.1:31795-35079 GCF_000696425.1 Galeopterus variegatus | reverse complement strand
AAAAAAAAAAAAAAAAAAAAAAAAAAAAAAAAAAAAAAAAAAAAAAAAATAGGCAGATCTCAAATAACCTACTTAACACTATACCCCAAAGAACTAGAAAAACAAGAACAATCCAATCTCAAAATTAGTAGATGGAAAGAAATAATTAAGATTAGAGCAGAACTAAATGAAAAAGAGACTCAAAAAATCATACAAAAGATCAATGAAACTAAAAGTTGCTTTTTTGAGAAGATAAACAAAATAGACTAACCATTAGCTAGGGTAACTGAAAAAAGAAGAAAGAAGACTGAAATAACAAATATCAGAAATGAAAAAAGACATGACAACCAATACCACAGAAATAAAAAGAATTATTAGAGACTATTATAAACAAGCATATGCCCACAAATTTGAAAACCTGGAGGAAGTGGATAAATTTTTAGACACATACAAAATACCAAGATTGAACCAAGAGGAAATAGAAAACATGAACAGACCAGTAATAAGCAATGAGATTGAAGCAGTAATCAGAAGTCTCTCCAAAAAGGAAAGCCCAGGATCAGATAGCTTTATTGCTGAATTCTACCAAACTTTTTTTTTTTTTTTTCCTTTTTTTGTCTTTTTTACTGACCGGTAATGGGATCGCAACCCTCAGTGTCCCGCCCGTACCGGGAACCGGCAACGGGATTGCAACCCTCCGTGTTGCACCTGCACTGCGCTCAGCCAGTGAGCGGGAACCAGTCTCCACATGGGATCCGAACCCTCGGCGGGAGCGCCCCCGCGCTCCCAAGCAGCGCACTCTCCAGTGCGCCACCGGGCCGGCCCTACCAAACTTTTAAAGAGGAATTAGTAGCAATTATCTTCAACTATTCCAAAAAGTTGAAACAGAGGCCATTCTCCCAAACTCAATCTATGAGGCCAGCATCACCCTGATACAAAAACCAGACAAAGATACAACAAAAAAAGAAAACTACAGGCCAATACATCTAATGAACATACACACAAAAATCCTCAACAAAATGTTAGCAATCAGAATACAGCAACACATCGAAAAAATTATACACCATGATCAAGTGTGATCCATTCCAGGGAAGCAAGGATATTTCAACATGTACAAATCAATAAATGTGAATCACCACATTGACAAAATTAAGGACAAAAACCATATGATTATCTCAACAGATGCAGAAAGAGCATTTGACAAAATTCAACATTCCTTCCTGATAAAGACTATCAGTAAAGTATGTATAGAATGAAAATATCTCAATACAATAAAAGCTGTATATGACAAACCAACTACCAATATCATCCTGAATGGGGAAAAGCTGAGAGCTTTTCCCTTAAGAATAGGAACAAGACAAAGATGCCCACTCTCACCACTCTTACTTAACATAGTATTGGAAGTACTAGCCACAGCAATCAGTCAAGAGAAAGAGGTAAAGGACATCCAGATGGGAAAAGATGAAGTTGAACCGTCCCTGTTTGCAGATTTGCAGGTGACATGATGTTATATATAGAAAAACCTAAAAACTCTACCAAAAAAAAAAAAAAAACCTCTCAGAGCTGATAAACAACTTCAGTAAAGTTGCTGGATACAAAATCAACAAGCTAAAATCAGTAGCTTTTTAATACTCCAATAACAAGCTAGCTGAAAAATTAATCAAGAAAGGAAGATCATTTACAATAGTCACCAAAGAAGTAAAATACCTCAGAATCAATTTAACTAAGGAGGTGAAAGATCTCTACAAAGAGAACTACAAATCACTGTTGAAAGAAATTAAAGAGGACACAAAAAGAAGGAAAGACATTCCATGCTCTTGAATTGGAAGGATTAACACTGTGAAAATGTCCACACTACCCAAAGTGTTTTACACATTCAGAACAATCCTTATCAAGATACTGATGATATTTTTCACAGAAATAGAAAGAACAATCTGAACATTCATATGGAACAACAAAATAAACTGAATAACCAAAACAATCATGAGCAAAAATAAATAAATTAATTAATTAATTAATTAAAATAAAGACAGAGGCATTAACACTACCTGACTTCAAATTATACTACAAAACTATAGTAACCAAAACAGCATGGTACTGGCATAAAAACAGACACTCAGACCAATGGAACAGAATAGATAACCCAGAGAACAACCCATATACTTACAGTCAACTGATATTTGACAAGAGCAACAAAAACATACATTGGGGAAAGGACCATCTATTCAATAAATGGTGCTGGGAAAACTGGACATCCATATGTAGAAGGATGAAACTAGACCTGTACCTCTCACCATATACCAAAATCAACTCAAAATGTATAAAGACTTATACATAAGACCTGAAACTATAAAACCACTGAAAGAATACTACTGAAAGAAACACTTCAGGATGTAGGAATGAGCAAAGGCTTTAAAAAGAAGACCCCAAATCACAGGCAACAAAAGAAAAAATAAACAAATTGGATTATACCAAACTAAAAAGCTTCCACACATCAAAGAAAACAATAAATGGAGTGAAAAGACAACCTTCAGAGTGGGACAACATATTTGCAAACTATGCATCTGAGAAATGATTAATATCCAGAATATACAAGGAGCACAAACAACTTAACAGCAAAAAAAATAAATAATGCGATTAAAAAATGGATAAAGGAGATGAATAAGCACTTCTCAAAGGAAGATATACAAATGATCAACAGACACATGAAAAAATGGTGAACATCAGTAAACATCAAGGAAATGCAAATCAAAACTACACTGAGATATCATCTCATGCCAGTTAGACTGACCAGTATAAAAAAGACAGAGAATAAGAAATGCTAGTGAGGAGAAAGAGAAAGGGAAACCCTCCTCCAGTGTTGGTGGGACTGCAAATTAGTGCAGCCATTATGGAAAACAGTACGGAGATACCTAAAACAACTACAGATATAACTGTAATATGATCCAGCAATCCTGCTGCTGGGTATAGACCGAAAGGAGTGGAAATCATCACATCAAAGGGATACCTGCACTCCCACGTTTATTGCAGCTCTATTTACAATATCCAAGAATTGGAACCAACCTAAATATCTATCAACAGACAACTGCATAGGGAAAATGTGGTATATATACACAATGGAATATTATTCTACCATAAAAAGGAATGAAATTCTGCCATTCAGAGCAACATGGATGAATTTAGAGAAAACTATGGTAAATGAAATAAGCCAGGTACAGAAAGACAAATACCACATGTCCTCACTCTTAAGTGGAAGCTGAAGAAAAAAGGAAGGAAGGAAGGAAGGAAGGAAGGAAGGAAGGAAG
>NW_007738417.1:30102-30899 GCF_000696425.1 Galeopterus variegatus | reverse complement strand
AAGGAAGGAAGGAAGGAAGGAAGGAAGGAAGGAAGGAAGGAAGGAAGGAGGGAAAGAAGGAGGGAGGGAGGGAAGGAAGGAAGGAAGGAGGGAGGGAGGGAGGGATGGAGGGGAAAGGAAGGGAGGAGGGGAAAGAAAAGAAACAACAATCATAATAATGGTTCGGCACTACTGGTTGAACTAGTGTTTGTCAAGATTCTCCACTATAATGTTATTTTTTATTTCCCTGCTCTCCATACTGTACCCTGGAAAGAAGTCACTATAGGCAGCCCACAGTTAAGGGGTAGAACATTATGTTCTCCCTCCTTTGTGATGGTGGTGGGTGTATCTATATAAATAATTTGGAATTATTTGCATGTGCCAAGCATTTTAATTTTAACTTTGTTTAATTCTCATTATATCTCTATTTACACCACCATTTAACATGTGAGAAAATGCAGGCACTGATAGGTTGAGTTAAAAATCGACAGTTACAAATCAAGTAGGAATCATACTGAACTCTGTGACCACAGTTCCTATTATATCACATTACTGTGCCCAAGTGAATTATATTATTGAGCATGTGGTTCAGTTGTTTCTGTGCAGCTTTCTTTTATTACTCTGGGCAGAGGGAGAGGATTCTCTTCCGTGCTCTTGCAGAAGCCTTTACCTGTCATCTTAAATACTTATCACGTTTGGTAAGCTCTCCTGCACACCTCACTAGACAGTGAGGTACAAGAGAAAAAGGACTAGGTATGTTACTCATTTCTGTATCATTTACATCCAGACATTGCCTTGGATGATGTATATCCTCAGGC
>NW_007738417.1:27922-29076 GCF_000696425.1 Galeopterus variegatus | reverse complement strand
AGAGAGAGAGAGAGAGAGAGAGAAGCACTTGTATTACAGGCCCATGTTTTGGACCTCTTTAGTGGTCACCTTTTTTTCTATAAGAATAGAAATTCAATGGAAATAAAAATGTAAGAAAAAAATGTGCTCACTGTGCGCAATAGCATATTTATGTGCCTGGTGATCTACCAGTTTTCAACCTCCATCAGATCAATTAGGAATGAACACTGCCTTATCAAATGCAGGATGGTTGGGCCATGTGAGTATACCTTACAAGAAGATGAAGGGCTGAGATGGTTCTGACCCAGTAAGAATGCGATGTTGCCATTACAATTTCACAGTCACTTCAACCTGATCTTTTGATGTTATGCTGGCTGGATATGGCAAACCACTGAGTGACTCAGACTCTCTCAGGTGTCCATGAGCTCAAATCAGGTTCTATTTTAGGTGAGCAGGTGATTACCTTCTTGGAGGATTTCCCAGAGCACTGCCAAATAGCCATGGATGTCACAGTTATTGTCTGTAATGAGTAACAAGAAATGTTTGCATTCAAAGGGCACTTACTGATATCATTTCAGTTAATTCTCCCAACAAACCTAAAGGCAGGTACTAGAGTCAATATCATCATATTGTAAGGAAGAAATTGTGGTTCAGAGAACATAAGATTCTTTCCCATGGTCATCAGCTAGAAGAAATGGAGTTGGGTTTTAATCTAGCCGGTCTGATTGCCAAGCCCATTGACTTGAACTGCTATGTTATCCTGTCTCTATGAATACTGACCAATATATTAGCAACTAAAAACATAAGAGAAAATGAAAGAGACCTACATTTCATCAGAGAATATCAAAGATTCTTTACATTTAAATAACTTAATAACTAGTAAAAATAATGTATTTAGTGAAAGAGACAGGACTAAAACCAAGTCCACTACATTTTTAGGTCCTCCTGCTTCTTTATCCAATATGGAATTCATATAAGAATGTCCCTGAAAAATGCAAATTAAAGCCACAGTGAGATATCATTGCACTCCCATTAAAATGGCTATTAGAATTGTTTTTATCCACAAGTCAGAAAATAACAAGTGCTGGTGAAGATGTGGAGAAAAGAAAACTCCCCTACATTGTTGGTGGGAATGTAAATTGGTACAGCCATTGTGGAAAACAGTATGGAGGTTC
>NW_007738417.1:25000-27312 GCF_000696425.1 Galeopterus variegatus | reverse complement strand
ACATTGTTGGTGGGAATGTAAATTGGTACAGCCATTGTGGAAAACAGTATGGAGGTTCCTTGGAGAACTAAAAATAGATCTACCTTACAACCCAGCTATCCCATTATTAGGTATATACCTGAAGGAAATGAAATAAATTTATCAAAATGACACCTGCACTCCCATATTCATCGCAACACTATTCACAACAGCCAAGGATGGAATCAACCTAAATGCCCATCAACGAATAAGGGATAAAAAAAAACTGTGTTATATATACACAATGGAATATATAGTCAGCTATAAAAAAATAGTATCCTATCATTTGTAGCAACACGGATGGAGCTGGAAACCATCATGTTAGGTGAAGTCAGTCAGGTACAGAAAGATAAATACCACATGGTCTCACTCATAATATGTGGAATCTTAAAAAAAAAAAGTGGTTCTCATAGAAGGAGAGAGTAGAATAATAGTTACCAGAGGCCAGTAGGGGAGTGTAGTGGAAGAGGAGGAGAAGTAGTGGACTAACAGGTGCAAAACTATGCTGTTGAACCTAAGTGAATCATTGTCCAGTATACGCATGTATTGAAACAATGCTCTGGACCCCACAAGTATGTACAAGTAAATGTTAAAAAAAAAAAAAAAAAAAAAATGGCCCTGAGATAATTATTTCTCCCATATGTATCAAGTTGCCCATTAACTTCTACCTTGAGGCAATAATGAAGACATGCTCAATATTAAGGCAAAGATTTGCCCCAGTCTTGAGTCAAGCATGCATGGGGTTCCGAAAGTTCTCTCCACAAATCAGCTCAAGCTGCAGTTCTTGTGGCTGAAATACTGTTTCAGACTGACATAGCCATAAACGCAGTAACTGCCAAATTTATAGACCAGCAAAGAAGGCCAGTATTCCAATTATCAGTGAACCAAAGAAACTATCTCCAATAAAAAAAGATATAGTGAAAAGTGTCTGATGAAGGGAAGGGGTGTGTGCAGTGGTTTAGAGAAGGAATAAACACCCAAGTGGTTTTGCCCCCTTCTGGCCATATTAAATATGGGAGGGCCAAGACTTCTGCTGATTTCCAGCACATCAACAAACAGCTAGTTTTTCAGCCTCATCTGACCTGACTTTGACTTGTACTTAGTTCACAGTGTCATGCTCTTGAATCTTTGAGTACAAGCATTATAAAAACAAATACCTTTTACCCTTTCTTTCTTCTTAGATAGTGATAAGAATTCAAAAATTTGTACTGGTGAAATCCTTGAATATTTTCTCCTTAGAATAGTGATAAGAACTTTAAAATTTTTATAGGCCAGATCCATGGATATTTAAAAAATTGGATATTTTTTATTTGTGGCAACTGTGAAAGATGTTCCATGGGAAGACCTGTGGCCATTCCTTGGCCTCAACTCCAAGATTAGGATTCTACCCCAGATAGCCCTTAAATAAGTCTTATTGACCAGGCAATGAGATACTAAACTGTTTTTAAACCTACCGACACTTGGAAGTAATTTGACTTCATGGAGGGGTAAGTTCTTTAAGTGTAATATCTTACGTAACAAGGTACTTGGGTTTATAATGTCCTAGCAGAACATCTTCTTCAGTCTTCAAGGAATATTCCCTGAAATGTGATGAATAATTCCAAGTCTCTTCTCTGAATGCTCAGTCTCCCCATCTGCACTGTGCTGGAAACATTGTAAAGCCTGTCTATTTCACAACAACACTCGAAAGGGTTCTCTCACATGGTAGGGTTGAAGGGGAAGCCATTTTATTTTAACATGAAGGAGCTTCATGACCAGTCAATAGCATTGGAGACCAGGATTTTTCCCAAGGGATTTGAAAATAATAAAAGGTTAGGAAAAATATAAGAAAGATTAGAATTAGGTTAAACTGTTATTATAGAAAATCCCAAATTAGGGATTGGTTTTTAAAAGATGAGTCTTAACTCCCACATCAAATTCTAGAAACCAAGTTCCAGGGTTGTTAGAGTGCTGTGTGGTGTCAGGGTCCCAGGCTCTGCTCTCCTGTTCATTTGCTATCTTACCCCATTTTCCTTTTTATCTTTTGCTATCTTTCCTTATGGTCTGTTTTACAACATGGTTGCTTCAGTTCTAGCTATCAGGCCTGCATCAGGGTGGAGGAAAGAGGGTGAAGGTTCTATTCCATGTGACTCTTCCTGAGAAGACTTCTTGCAAATTGCACTTATCCCTTCTTCTAATATTGCATTTGTCAGAACTTTGTCATATGGCTGTGACAGAGGCTGGGACATGCTTCAGTTGGCCACATACTCTGATGATGTTTGGGGAATTTTTGATAATTTTTGATGGTTTTCTAT
>NW_007738417.1:21987-24430 GCF_000696425.1 Galeopterus variegatus | reverse complement strand
TGCACTTATCCCTTCTTCTAATATTGCATTTGTCAGAACTTTGTCATATGGCTGTGACAGAGGCTGGGACATGCTTCAGTTGGCCACATACTCTGATGATGTTTGGGGAATTTTTGATAATTTTTGATGGTTTTCTATAAGAGAACAAAAGATTTTGGGAGAAACTAACAGAGAGAGAGAGAGAGAGAGACTGAAAGAGAGTCTGAGAAAATACAGGTGGCAATCTTCTACCCAACCCAAACTGTGCAGCAGCAAAGGATAACAGAAGTGAATCAAGCTGATATGATAAAAGGATTAGAGATGAGGAAAGAAAAGATTATCTTTGGGGCTAGATCCTGATTCTTTCTTCTACTTGATTCCCAATTGTCTCTTTGTCCTTTGTTCCTGGAGATATCCCTTTTGCCACATAGCAAAAATTTTTCTTCAGATTTAGCTAGTGCAAATGGTTTTTAGTTGCTTAAAATAAGAAATCTTCAACATACATAGTCTTCATGACCTCAGTGACATTGGTCATTTCCTTTCCACTGCTAAAGAAAAATCATGTTGCCATCTGACCTCAGATTACAGTATTACTTGGCTTATTCATATGAGGAAAGAAACAAAGTAAAGTTGTAGGAATCCTCATGTGGCTCTTTGAACAATTTGCCAGAAAGTTTCTGGCCTATGTCCCTGGCGAATACCTGTGGCCTTGGGCAGTCATTATGGAGACTGTCTGGGCCTCAGTTAGGTTCTATCAGCAAAGGCCTGGCAAGAACATTCCCTCAAGATTCTAGTTGAGCCAGATAAATTGAATGACAATTATACAAGTTCCATACACTTTTTGAAATTCACATAGAATTTAGATTTACAACAGTGTAATGCAGAAGAGAAACTCAGGTCTGATATTTTATGTTCAACCTCTGAAAACTTTTTTGCACAGGTACTACATTAATACTTATTCAAAGTCTTTAGACCTAACTTGACTAGAGTCCTTAATAACAAGAACATATTTATTTTATTTCTAGTGGTATCACCAGCTATCAGAATAGTGCTTGTCATACAGCAAATGATTAAAAGTTTTTAAAAACTTTTGGCATTATATTGTCATTGAATCAAAATACTTGCCATAATATACATTATCAAGAGAAAATAACAACTGTTTAAGAATTCTAAGACATTAAGCCAATATATAAAAATTAATTAAAATATTTATTTAGTAGGTACTGAATTTGTATTTGGTACCAGGCAATGAAAATCCAATAGAGACCAAAATGTAGTATCAGTACAAGGAAATTTGTGGTCACATTTCTGTCTTATTCCCCAACCAGTAAATTTTCCAGCTCTAATCTTTAATGCTTATATTTGAATGCAGTGCAGTTATAAAATGTAAACGTGAAAAAGAGTTTTAATAGATATCTTTACAATGAACATTAAAAAATTCTTATTTAGTCTTGAGAAACAGTGAAAATATGTACACAATATACTTTATATGTTCTATATTTATGGTGACTTTCATAGCCTTATGTTATTCATGTTTCTATTTACAAAATTCATTTGCTCAGCAAATATTTGAGGGTTTTCTGGGTGCCAGGAATGGTGGATATTGTGGGAAATAAGACAAGCCCACACCCACCAAAGGCACATTATCCCACAGGAAAGTCAAGCATAAAAATGAATTACAGGTGATAAAGTGTTAATGACCCTATGTTTAAATTTGCTCATAAGTGTTATAAAGAATAGGGAGTATCTATTTTGTTTTGTTCAGAGACAAAGCTAAGGCCAAATCTAGATGATTAGGTGCTTAATGAATGGTTCTTGGTGGTGACAAAACTTGACTTGGAACGCACAAGATAGATAGCCCTTATTTTAGAATTCTCAGTACTGTCAATAACAGAGAGAATTTCCCCAGCAAGAGCAAGATTCAATTGAGGAAAATTATTGTTCAGTGAACTGTTGCTCAAATTTGACCCACAATCTCTCAGCTGGGGTAGGCTCACTTCAATGTCAGATAGAGAGCTTCCTCTACAAAAAAGTGGGGGGAGGGGGAACCTTTGGCATGGTGGCTCTTCTCTTTATTGACACAAAGAGAGAATATGCCTGTTTTGAAATTTCTTTGTAAGCCTGAAAAGAGCTAGCAAGATGCATACCACTGAAAATATGTGCATGTTGATGAGACATAAAGGTTGATCATTTTCCTGGTGCTCATTGAATCAAAATGTGTTTTACAGTATCTATGCCATGTTTGTACACAGGCTGTTCTCATAACCCTCTCTCTGTACACACAGCAAATTCAGCATCCATTCAAGCCCAGTTCTAATGCTCCTTCCTTTTCCTAGCCTTTCCTGATTTTCCAAGGGAGAAGTATAAAATGTCACTGTCCTTTACCATTGACTTTCTTATGAAGTGATATATATATATATTTTTTTGTCTTTTGTCTTTTTCCGTGTCCGGCAACGGATCGCAA
>NW_007738417.1:3545-21130 GCF_000696425.1 Galeopterus variegatus | reverse complement strand
GCTTCCCAAGCGGCGCACTTATCCAGTGCGCCACCGGGCCGGCCCATGAAGTGATATTTTACCATTAGTTTATTATTAACTAACTCTCAACACGTTTATTGGGCAACTACCAATATTGTAGTTTGGAAGGATATAGTGGTACTAAAACAGGCAATGTCATGGGCCTCATAGAGCTGGTATTCAGGCCACCAAAACATAGTTTAACTGTTAAGTAGACAAGGTTAATCAGACAGTTCATTATGACAAGTGAAGAAAAGTAAATATATAGAATAATGTAATAGAGAGTAAATGGGTGGGTAGAGAGTGAAATCAGGGTCGAGACTGAGTTATAAAAGGGGAGTCAGGAAGGGCCTCTCTGGAAAGCTATCATGGATTATGATTCACTCACACAGATTTGATCACTCCTACTAAACTATAAAATTTTTATAACTCAATATCATCCAGCAGAAGACTTGGCCAATAGAAGGGACCCAATAGCAATTGCTGAAATGAATCCTGTGGGATAACCATTTTTTCCGTGATGTATAGCAGAACTGTGGAATGCAAGGCAGAGAATGATAAACCATCTAGACCTGACAATCTTTCCTCTTAGAGATACGGCAGCAATTATTTAGTGATTTGTATGGTGTATTGAGATTTAATAGATAATGTAGCAAGATTCTTTTCTTCCCTTCTGAGTTCTGAATCAACCGAAAAGTAAAGAGAGGAGTCAAACTGATGAAAAGCAAAATTGCAGCCTTTTTACGAGGTTTTNTACTAAACTATAAAATTTTTATAACTCAATATCATCCAGCAGAAGACTTGGCCAATAGAAGAGACCCAATAGCAATTGCTGAAATGAATCCTGTGGGATAACCATTTTTTCGGTGATGTATAGCAGAACTGTGGAATGCAAGGCAGAGAATGATAAACCATCTAGACCTGACAATCTTTCCTCTTAGAGATACGGCAGCAATTATTTAATGATTTGTATGGTGTATTGAGATTTAATAGATAATGTATCAAGATTCTTTTCTTCCCTTCTGAGTTCTGAATCAACCAAAAAGTAAAGAGAGGAGTCAAACTGATGAAAAGCAAAATTGCAGCCTTTTTACGAGGTTTTTACATTAATAGACTTTAGGGTGGAGAGCTTTGCTTTAGTCTGCAGCCACGGTCAAGCTCTGTAGTGTCTCCTGAGCCTGACCCTTGTGATGGTCCATCCCAAGAAGAGTCAAGGTCTTAAGAGCAGAGGAAACACCCAGATATACAGAATCACTTTCTTCTGCCCTCAGGTGCTAACAATAGGCACATATCCGACTGATATTTTACCCAAGTGTGCTTACAATGCAGAAGGAGAGATAAACCAATGCACAGGCAACTCCAGGGAAGGAAGAAGAAGAGGCTGAATTACACCTGCTCAGACCCAAANGGCGGGAACGCCGCTGCGCTCTCAGGGCCACAGTCTCCCGAGTGCGCCCCGGGGTTAGCCCATAAATTCCTTTTTATTGAGCATGTTTGGCCACTGAGATTACATGATTCTGCCTCCTGTGATCTCAATCTCCACATGGTGGTGCCAAAAACAGGTGCTACAAGCCGTCATAGCTCATAATTCAGAGGCAGGGCTTGAGCCCTAGGAGAGTGGTTTGAGACCCAGGGGAGTGGCTTGAGACCTGAATCCAGGGAGACTGAGCACCTCCTCTCTCACCATTACCAGACTATGGGGGTCCGTCTCTCGGAGAGTGCAAAACCAGCAAAACCAGGATACAAAAAAAAACGGCTTTATTACTTGTAACAAGTAAGGAGAACACAGGAGATTGTTCCCTAAGCAGTGTCTCCCTGAACAAAGTAAACGTTTGTCTTATATAGCCAAAGTTCCCACCTGACTTCCTGCCCTAGTTCTCATTGAGGTCCTCTTAAAGTAAATAAAGGATACAAGATTTTTAATTGGGATTGGTTGACTATGGGACATAGCTCATTGGTCAGTTCTGAAGACAAATTTGCATTTGGGCTCTGGAGAAAATATGTCCTTTGGGCAACATTGGGATTTCAGGAAGTTGTCACATGGGCTGAACCTTGAGCCCTCTGCTAGAACAAGTCACAGTCCGTAGGTGGTGAATTGAGACTTCCTCATTGAGGTTGACCCATGACATAAAGCAGAGACAGGTAGGTTGTGGAAGTCTTGGCTCCTGCTTGGGCAGAGATTTTAGCATTAAAATAAGGCAAGTTCACCAAAGTTCATCTCTGGGACTCATATTTCAGTTTCAGCCAGTATATTTGGAGCACAGTCGAGTATTTCATAGCTCATGACCTCCTGCCACCTCCTGCAACAACAGAAACTCAGAACAAAGGGTTGTGACCAGTTCACTTCCTGTTTCAGATTTTTGGGGGCCAGTGAGTGCCTGGACATTTAGGAGATTCTGTACCATAGTTTACACTTCTCTCACTACTTCTGAAAGGGAAGAAGTTTCCATTTAGGGCTAAAATAGAAACAAAAGGAAAGGGAAAAAATGTTTCTCCTACTAAATATTTAGTAGTATCAATCATTAATTATCTGTAATAAAGTCCCAGCCATCTTGGTTACTCTGTAGTACTTTCCAAAAACAATTCATTTTTCCTAGCTTTAGAATTATGATCTATGGAGGTTGGGTGGGGGCAATTTGACAGAAGCTTTTCTGCCATAACTAGAAGTAACACTTCAGATTTGTGTAACTTTGATTTTATTTTTAAGGAGTGAAATTCATTATTTAAAATATATGTATATATATATGTATGTATATGTCATATATATGTGTCATAAAACAAAATCCCACTACGCCAAAAAGATAAAAAATATCAGGAACTTCAGTCCAGTAAAAGTAGGGATACTCAAGATCTTCCGTCTCAGCTCTCCCTTCATTCCTTAACCTAACTTGGCCCCTTTTTAGAATTTTAAGACACTCTGAGAAGCACCTTGAGTATCCCAGGTCTATGTGGTTTATGAGAATCATCCTCTATTTTTAAAAAATCTCAGCCACTAAATTCTATTTCAACTTCTTGTTAAGTCCTCAATGCAAAACTTAAAAAACAAAAAATACAAATCTTCTCTGTGCCTACATTTCTGTGCTCATCCCCACCGAGACTCATTTTCATTACAAAGTTCTGAGTGTGTCCACCTATTTCTACTCTCTGAACAGGCCTTGTGGTTTCAGCCTTTGCCCATGATGGTTCAACATTCTGGAATGTCTTTCTTCTTCTTAACTGCTTAAGAAGCTCTGATACATCATCAGGGCTTGTGGAATATTACCAGTCTGTAAGACTTTCTGCTCCCAGCCTTCTTTAATACATTCACATGCCTACATTCACTATCATTTTACAATAAAATTTTCAGTTTGTGTTGTGGTCTTTCTACAAAAAGGAATGGAGTATTGCTGCTCTAATGCTCTTCAGACTGTGCTGCTCATTATTCAAATTCAGCAACATTTTTCAGGGATACCTTCCTTGGTCACTGAATCAAAAGTAGCATCCCCATCACTCCATGATGTTGTTTGTTTTAAGGCCTTCATAGCATTTGGTATTTCCAGGAAAGCACTTTTTTTTTTTTTTTCTTTTTTGTCTTTTTTACTGACCGGCAATGGGATCACAACCCTTGGTGTTGCGTCCGCACTGCGCTCAGCCAGTGAGCGGGAACTGGTCTCCACATGGGGTCCGAACCCTTGGCGGGAGTGCCGCCACGCTCCCAAGCGGTGCGCTCTCCAGTGCACCACTGGGCCGGCCCAGGCACTTATTAATTTATATGTCAGTCTCCCACAAATTCCATGAGAACATGAACCTTGTTTGCCTTTTTTACTGTTTTATCCTCAGCACCAAGAATAATTCCTATCACATGGTAAGTACTCAATAAAGATTTGGGAGTAAATACATAAACCTCTTAACCATCTTTTTCTCCATGCTGATAGGATGGAAGAAGCTAATTGGGATTTGTTGAATGAAGACTGACTAAGTAAATGGATGAATGAACTCTGTGTGAAGATGAAAATAAAGCAGAAGTACTCAGAACTGAATAGGATACATTAATAATGAAGAATTTAGGGGCAAGAGTTTGCCTTTGGTGTTAAAAGAAGCCTGAAAATTGGCCAGTGAGGCACATGAATCATACATTTTCTCTCTCAGACATTTCTACAAAACAATGGTCTTTTAAAAACTACTGTTGAACAACTGCCAATGTCTCAAACATACGCATCTAAATCGCTGTAACAGAATTTAGAGTGAATTTGTATATGGCATCAGAAAATAAAATAGAGTAGCCTGTTAAATAAATTGACATTTTCATCAACAAGTTTTTTGTTAGATGTGTTTAGTTTAAGATCTTATGTAAATTCCATTAAGTCTAGTGGTTTTATTATTTCTTAGATATTTATTTGTTCTTTAAGAAAGATCTAGGTAGAATGGGGACTTGGTGAGAATAGTGTTTATGTCCCCACTGAATATCAATCTCTCCTTTCTCACACTTTTGATGCAGTTTATTGTTATTGTATGATATTTATCATAGTCATTTCTGAGATACAGTCACTGACAGCCTTTCTGCTAAAGCTTGTTACCAAACCCAATTCCAGCTGCCTGCCCTGTGCAAAAACTCTGGCTTGGCTTGCCAAAATCTGTTACCCCAGGGCATTCAGCTCCTGGCTTGGCTTTCCAACATCTTGTTACTGAGCCCAAGTCCAGCTGCCTGGCCCCCCCAACAAACAAACCTGAAAGTCAAATGTTGATGGGATAGGAAGTCAGTTTTGTTCAGGATATCAATGACTCGAGGAGAAATGGGTTAACTTAGCATCCCTTGTCAGGTTACCGGTATGCCTGAATAAAGCTGACTTCCTACTCTACCAATGTTTGACTTTTGAATTGTTTGTTTTTGTTCGGGGCCGCCAGACAGATTTGGGTTTAGTAACAGAGTTTGGGGAGCCAGCCAGTAGCTGGGTGTCCTGGGCAGTCTAACCTCCTTACTTCCAATGGATAGTGCAATTGGCTGAAGCTGTGTGCTAGGGCTCACCTGTTCATGCTGTGAGAGCAATGCTAGGTCCACCTGTAGGTGCCAGCTGCATGTGGTAGGACAGTCCCATGGCTGAGATTTGGAGGACTTTCCCTGAATGTCCAGCAGTGGTGTTAACCACCAATTCCCCACCTTCTGGTTGGTGAGAAAGGCAGCATTAATAAGGAGTTGATGGGCTCTGAGCTGGTCGGTTGCACCAATATGTATGCCAGGAGTTCTCATTCCACTCTGTTTGTTTGTTAAAGGTACCGTTTTGGTGTGAGAAATGACTCAAGGTTGTAAAAGCAGCCAGCATTTCGTTTGTTTGGGAGAGCTCTCTCTGTCTGGGTTTGAGTAACTAAGTTTGTGCCCTTTGGTCATTAAAGATCCAATGACCAAAAAGAAAATGTTTTTTTCTGAGTTTCTCTTGGCAAGCTTGAGAAGCAAACTATGACCTAGAAAGTTTTAATTGGCTAAATCTCTGGACAAAATTTGTCTATATGTACATATAGCTCTGCAAGTGTTAAAACAGAAGCTCACTGTTTATGGAATTCCAGCCAAGACAAAGAAAAAGCAGCAACATGGATGAGTCTGGAGAAAATTATGTTAAGTAAATAAGCCAGACAAAGAAACAGAAATACCGCAGGTTCTCACTCATAACTGGCTGCTAGGAAGGGAGGGACGGAGGGAGGGAGAGACGGGAGGAGGGAAGGAGGAAAGAAGGAAGGAATAAAGGAAAGAAAGAAAGAAAACACCACAACAATAAATTGAAATTTCAGAAGGAAAGAACAAACCTAAAGATACTACACACGGCTGGGGGAGCGGGTGGTTTGGGAAGTGATAGGTCTGGCAAAGGGCATAAAGAAATATCACTTGTAAGAATAAATATGCTAATAATAAATAAAAATTTTAAATTTAAAAACAACAACAAAAACAATGACAACAACAGAAAAAGAGAAGCCTGAATCTTTTTAGGAAAAATCAAGACCACTTGGAGATTTGGTTTTTCTTGTGCAATTCAGCCAGTCCTAGCTAAGTGTAAATATGTCAGAATTTAACCCTAAAATCATTTGAAACTGAAACTGAAAGGGGGGGGGGGAAGAATAAAACGTTTTCTTTCTTTTTTCTTTTTTTTGAAACTCAGACTACTATGAAAATTGCTTTACATAAGGCCTGCTCCACAGCCTTTACTGGATTACCGACTGGGGATGACAATGAAGTCTAGCCGTACGAACACGCCTCATTATGCCTGAAGTATGATTTGGAGTCAACTGTCCTTTATAAACTGGAAAATTAGTATTACTATCTCATGACTAAAATGAAAGCTTTAAGGTCTTTGTNGAAACTGAAAGGGGGGGGGGAAAGAATAAAACGTTTTCTTTCTTTTTTCTTTTTTTTGAAACTCAGACTACTATGAAAATTGCTTTACATAAGGCCTGGTCCACAGCCTTTACTGGATTACCGACTGGGGATGACAATGAAGTCTAGCCGTACGAACACGCCTCATTATGCCTGAAGTATGATTTGGAGTCAACTGTCCTTTATAAACTGGAAAATTAGTATTACTATCTCATGACTAAAATGAAAGCTTTAAGGTCTTTGTACGTGTGAATATGTGTTTAGATGTGTTTACACTACACATATTTACACATAACATGTTGTATGTTCTTAGCAAGTCACTCTGGTGTGCACGCAGGAAACCTTCTTTCTTTGCCTTGGGCTTTTAGCCATTTATTGGTACCATCTGGTGAGTGAAATAGTTATTGGACTTGCTACCTTGTTTTTTGTTTGGTTTGGTTTTGGATTTTTGTGGTGACCTTCATTTATTTTTTTGACGTTGTTTGAGTTGTATGTCAAGTTTTAAAAATAGGATAAACATTCATAAATAAATGCTGATAAATGGCAGATAGTTCAAAATTACTTGCCTCCTAAGTTTTCACTAAAAAGTAAGGTTATTAAGAGTTAAAAGTCTAATTAGCCTATATAATTCTGTATATTAAGTGTACCAAAAAAATAAGATGTGCTTTTGATGAGAAAGGAATCAGTCAGTAGGAAAAGAGAGATGTGAAGAAAGTTACAGATATGAAGATGTGCTTTTGGTTAGAAAGGCTAACAAGAAAAGAGAAAGAAAAGGTTAACAATAACCTTTATGTGAGAAAGCATCTTGTGTAATGAGCTTTTGTCCTAAAGCAAAAAGACTGGTTATTTAGGAAAGAGTAAATATAGGACAAAACAGAAAGTCTAAAGCATGTTGTGAATAAGTCATAATAATGGTTTTTAAAGGGTGAATTTATGGAAAAATTTTTGTGTGATTAAGTTGTCTATAATTAGAAAGGAATTATTTCTAAATTTTTCTAAAGATTGAGCTTTGATATTAAAAAGATGCTGATACAGGACTAAATTTTTATCCCATATTAGAACAAGGTTTTCTTGAAGTATTGATTTGCCCTTAGTAACATTGCAAGAAGTTTTGATTTTTCTCTGAAGGCATCTGCAATCAGATTCATGGAAAAGACTATAACAAGTACTCTTAACACAGGTTTCAAATAACTTTAAGATCAATGGACAAAGTAAAAGTCTTTCAGAACTCCAATAAGAAATCTGATGGGTTTTTAAAACTGCTAATCAAGATCAAGCAAAGCAAAAATTAATTATGTGAAGTTAAATAACTGATAAAGATAATGCTTTTATGACTTTTACTTAAAACAGTGTTGGTCTTTTACTTAAATATTTTGTTTTCCAGATTTAAGGAAACCTCTCTTTAGCCCTTCCTAACTTACAGCAATTTGGTAAAATATACTTCCATGAACAAAGATAGAGGCAGTTGGGTTTTTTCACTATTTGATTCCTCCAAAATTTGAACACTGTTTGTGAGTATACTTATGATTTTTATGGCAATGTGGTTATTTGCATAAGTGCAGTAAGAATTTGTTCTCTCTTTATAGCAGGACATAATTGGAGACATTGGTTATAAAATAGCATGTCTCTACTAAATTCCCGGCCCCACTTCATGTTGCCCTCATTTGGTCTATCTGCTGTTTAGTCTTTCCCCCTGATGTGGGACATTACAACCTGGGAATAAGACTCCCAGCACTGAGGGATCAGTAAAAAATGTAAGACCTTTTTAATCAGGAAATTGACGATCTATTCTTCCATGAGGAATGTTTTGATTAAAAAAGGGGAAATTCAGTCTTGGCTATACAAGCAGTTCTTTAAAATATTCACAGCCTTGAAGAGGGGCTTCATGACTGGGATGAGACATCCTGTTCTGTTCTTAAACAAAAGAATTCATGTAAGTTCTTAAAGTTACTGATGTACCAATTAGTGTATAGCTTGTTAACTCTGAGAAAGCCATTGATCGGCAATCAACTGCTAAGACAACAGATAAATAAATGCACTTGGTCCCTCTACCACCTCACTCAGGTACCAAAAGTTCTGGCCTCCATCAAGTCAAAATTTCCATTCCAAATTAACCCCTACTTCACCCTGACTCAGTCATCTGCCTGTTCCATAAAAATGGGAGGAACTATTGGCGATGGGGACGCTGCTGGAGTGAGCAGGACTGAAGCCATGTTGGGACCTAAAACTACCTGGGCTTTAAGAAAAAAGGCAAGGGGAGGGGACACAGCTTTTTTTCTTAGAATGCATTTCTATGAGTTCCCTCTTTTCCCATGGTTATTTGATATTTTAAACCTTGGATACAGGGCAAGATGACATTATTTACATAAATATAAAGTTGTTTTCGAGTTAGCCTGTAGTTGCAAACTTGCCACGAGATTCATATTATCCAGACCCTGAAAACCAAGAAAGACATCAATAAAGCTATGCTGATTCCAACCTGAAGCAAATCAAAATCAGCAGGACTGTAAAATAACATCAAGTACTAGAAGAGAAGCCAAATGGAGCCTTGTTGAGAATTTGCACCTTTCTTCTTATACATCACCCTCCCTTCCATTTTCCATTTCCCCCATTCCATTCCCTCAAACTCCTCTTTAAAAACCCCTCAGTAAATCTGAGTCTTTGAGATGGTTATGGTTTTAATCTGGCCATTCTCCTTCAGGTTTATTGGAGAGATGGCCTAGCCTAACATCCCTCCTCAGGTCACTGGTATTCCTGAATAAAGCTGACTTGCAAAATTTGACGTTCAGTTTCTTTGTTTTTATGTGGGGCAGGCAGCCCAACTTGGGTTCAGTAACAAGCTCAATTTTTGTTCACAGTTGAAAAGTTGTGACTTTTATTTGTATGCCCAACTCCTCCTGCCTCCCCCAAAAAACCTGTACCTTATGCAAATGACTGTTTAGCATACAAATTTCTAAAAGAATGATTCAGGTAACAATTGGCTAGGTTAGCATGATACACCAGTGATGATGGTTTCCGAAATACCCTCAGAGGGAAGCTTATTGGCTGACTAAAATTTTTAGATTAAAAGAGGTTGGATATGGTTTGCAAATGCAATGGTCCTAAAAATAAATTTAATAGAAATTATCTCACTGCATAACCACTAAATGTATTTATTTTAAAAAAGGAAAGAAATAAAGCTTGATACCTGCCTTCCTTCTGTCCACTTTAGTCTGGTGACAGTTGTGGTCCACATGAGGAGAATATTGGAATGGAGAGACAAGATAGTCCAGTAAGGTTTCTCAGTGTCTGAGAAAGGAGAAACAAATAGAGAAAGGAGAAAAGATAGAATGAACTTTGTGTGTTGGATTGGAATGAAAGGTACTGATGTGAACTCTTTATTCTAGAACATTTGAAAGCCACTCTTCTAGCTATTTTGCAATATACAATACCTTACTACACCCTGTATGCTATTCTTGCAACTTATTTGTAACTTTGAAATTGTGGTAGGTGCTAGGGACACACTCATAGTAAACTATTCTTTATTCTGTATCTTCTACTTTTTATTTATATATATATATATTTTCCCCCGTTGTCCTGAACCTTTATACAAAAATATTTATTGGATATATGTATTATAGTCAGCACTTACAGCATACTTCTGATCTAAGTAAACATTAAACATTAAACTCATTACCGTGTCTTAGGCCATATATTATCTAGCCCACCTCTCTCCACCACTATCATGTTTTATTACATTTTACCCACTTGTGTCTCCTTTTCATATCGTAAAATGGTCTTTGCACGTACTATTTCTTTAGCCTGGAACATTCTTCCCCTGTCTTTTCACATGGATGTCTTGTCCCCATCCTTCAGTGCCTTCAGTTCTCAAATTACATATCACCTCTTCAGAGGCCTTCTCTAATGAACTCTATTAAAAACAATCACCAATTATCTCTACAAAGTATTATTACATTTTCTTACCCTATCATGTTGCCCTATGTATAACCCTCATAGAATGTATTGATCTATTGTGCTTATGTGCTTCTTTATTCAGGTGTTTGTTTTCTGTCTCACTGCCCTTTTAGTTCCATAAGGATGGTGCTTCTGTCTTTCTTGTTTACAGCTATATCTCCAAAGCCTACCATGATACTTGACAGTCAGGAAATGCTCAATAAATATTTGCTGAATTAATCAAGTTTGCACCAGGGTGCTTGAGATTTGATGTTCCGTCTCTACGTTGCTTTATTTAATTCTGTGTCTCCTATACTTAATCACGTGATCAATGCATGTTTGTAGAATGAATAAATGAATGAGCAAATAGATGAAATGACGTGGGCCTTGAATGAAGAGGCAGTGTTTAACGTGAAGAAATCGTTGTCAGTGCTTATAATTATATTTTGTTAGTTGATAACTCAAAATTTTATATATTTCGAGACCAATTTTAGGGCAAATACTGCCCCCTTTTTTCTCAAATTATCCCATGTAAGTGATATAAAATTCTTCATTGAAGAATAAAGGCTAAAGAGAACATGTATGTTATCTTTAAGTTACCTCAAGGTTTAGACGTACAGAAACAGAATAACTTTACACTTCTGAAAACTTCAATGTTCTCATTTACAAGTGAGGCCAAGATGTCTACAGTATCTGATCAAAAAGGCTACAAATGTATTTTTTATTTTGTTCGGTACTTCTACAGTGAGGAATAAATCCCCAGGGCTTAACATAATTTAACAAAAGAACATAATTTAACAAAAGAAAGAAAGATAATTTTGTAAAGTATAAAAAAATTCTAGATAGACATCTTATCCAGAATTTGAAGTAGACATGCTCTTTAGAAAATATGGCAGAAGACATGTACAATAAATTAGAAAGCCACTCAGTAGTATTCATCGAGAATTTACTATGTGGAAGGCATCATGTAGGCACCTTGGATATGGAGGGAAACATGGAAGAGAGATAAGAGCATGACTTGAGTTCTTGGATCCAACTCCTGGACTTCTCAATTATGTGAGCTTGTGTGTGTGTGTGTGTGTGTGTGTGTGTGTGTGTGTGTTTAGCTTATTTGAATTGGGTTTCTATGATTGAACATTCCAAAGCCATCATAAGACAGTTTTCATTATTATCCAATTTGCATGGCTTGGGTTGTGAGGTGTCATCCTGTGATAAATAAAATCTAACATTTTTTCAAGCAACTGTTTTCATGGAATTTGAGGCCAACAACTATGGGGTGGAAATGTCTCCAGTTCAACATCGTGGAGGTAACTTGGTCACCTGAGCTGGTGTTTAGAGATCACACCACATGAGAGTAGGAACAGAATTATAACCTTTCTCCATATTTCAACTGCTGTTTTTCAGTTATATGACTGTAGATGCTTTAAGTATTCTTGGTGTCTATTTATTTTTTCATACATACCCACCTTGCATAGGTTTTGAGAATTAAATGGAAATATGCTTAGCACACAGTAACAATAATAATAGCTAAGATATTGCTTGCAACAGTCAGAAACATCTCGATATTTTTATGTATTTTCTCTCTTAATCCTAATACAACTCCATAAAGTAGATATTATTACATTTTAAAGACTAGGAAACTGTAGCACAGGGCAGTCAACATATTTAAGGTTACATCAATAGCAAGTGGTGGAACTGGGTCAGTAGGTGCCAAGTCACTTTTGAAAAAATTGTATAAATTCTTGAAGCAACTTTTTAAATGCCAAATCCACAAGGGATGGGGCCCAGATTTTCACTATCCTTTCTTTGCTTTATTTTCTAACAATTCTATAAGTGAAATAAGTAACTTGTTTAACTTGTAGCCTGTGTCTCAGTGTAGTGACAGGCTGCCTCTGGTATTTGCACGGCTCTCTCTTTATCTGCTTTAATATCCTGCTTTCCATACATATTATAACTTTGAAAAAATCAAAAGTGTAAGTATGGCCCTTGTTAGTGGGAGGTGGATATAGGAGTTTAAGAATGAGACATTGCAGCTGGTTTTGAACTTGGAGAGGTGCTGAAGCCTGCAGGTATGAGGTATCAGGAACGAGTGTCTGAGTTTGTGTCATTTTGTAAAATGTGAAATCACTCTTTTCACGCCAACACAAGGGATATTCTTACTGTGTGGATTTTGTTTTTTAAGAAGGAAAAAACCACTTTACTTGCAAATAGAGCTGTAAAGTGATCATAGAGTGTTAGGCTATATCCCTTCTGTTTTACCCCAAGCAAGAGAACTAGCTGCTCCTTACCGAGGGCCAGAGTGGGAAGTCAGTACTTTGGATTAGAAGTCAGGAGACCCTGGGCTCCTGCAGTGACCACCACAAGTCTTCATTTCCTTGGTCATCAGTTTCCTCATCTAGAAAATGAGTGACTAGGACTGTTGTTTTTTTGAGGCCTGTTTGTGGCCATCTGGAGCGTTTTGACTCACCTTAGATCACAATGCATTTAACGTATGTTTATGTGTGTTCTAAATTTTCATTATAGTTGCTATATTGCGATTTTCTAAATATATTTCTAAAATTTACAAAGAAAGTATTTGTGTGTGCATATGCACATACACATGAGGGTACTTCACAAAGTTTGTGGATTAAAAGATAATACGAATCTTTCATGGACTTTTGGAAGTACTCGTGTGTGTGTGTGTGTGTGTGTGTGTGTGCGCGTGCGTGTGTGGTGTGTGTATGATATTTTGAGCATTTAATTGAGATTTTTGTTGAAATGATCCTATCAAAGGCTACACCGGGAAACTTTGTTTGTCCTCAGATTTCCAGCATCAATTAACACTTTGCTTTATTTATCTTACAATAAATTGTTGCTACTCTTGTATCAATATATCTTAATGAGAACTTTACTAGAGACTAGATTCCTTAATAAATCATTTCTACCTTTTTCTTCTGAGTTAATTTTCTACATGTGTTTGAAATATGGTTATGGCTTTTTGTTCATTTGGAAGAATTTAATGATTAAGAGTTTTACAAAGTGGAAGAAGTGGTTCCAAGCCAGAAAATGTTCAGGCTTACTGCGTGGACTGATGATCATTTAAGTGGTCACTTTCTATTTTTTTTCCTTACCTTTTTTTTGTGCCAACTTCCTGACGAAGATGGTGCATAAGCAACATGCAAGATAGGGAAAGTTTCCAGGCGGTGGTGTCTTTTTTTTTTTTTTTTTCCCTTTTGTCTTTTTTCGTGTCAGGCAACGGATCGCAACCCTCAGTGTCGCGCCCGTACCGGACCGGGACCGGCAACGGGATCACAACTCTCGGTGTTGCTCCCACACCTCGCTCAGCCAGTGAGCGGGAACCGGTCTGTATGTGGGATCCGAACCCTCGGCGGGAGCGCCACTGCGCTCCCAAGTGGCGCACTGTAGCAGTGCGCCACTGGGCCGGCCCAGCGGTGGTGTCTTTGAGATTTAAAACCTTGTACACCAAAAAGCAAAAAACTAAACAAAAGAAGAGATACCACATCAAGGTGCACTAGTGCTTGCATTAGAGATTTATTAAAGAAATAGTCATCTAAAAATAGGGTGTGATAAAAGCTCTACATCCAGTCTTTTGAGAAACAGATAAGCTTTAGCTTTTTAGAACTTTATATTCAAACCCTTCATTCTGATCTTTTTTATCTTTATTGGTGGGAAAAGATGAAAAAAATGGTGCCTTCAAGTTGGGATCACTTTTGTCAGGAATATGAGCTTTACCTTTGTTAAAATGGACTCTTCAAATCTGAAGAATGAAGGAAACCACATAAGTATATACACCTTCAGGATTCACTGAAATGTAATATCGCCATTGTAACCTAGGTTCCAAGTTTTTCTCAATGCTCGGGCAATTGATACAGCTCAAAGTCCAAAATAGAAAATGAACTGGTTATAACCCTTGGTTCTGAATTTCTGTTGTTGCAGGAGGTGGCAGGAAGTCATGAACCATGAAATACTCAACTGTCCTCAAATATACTGGCTGAAAATCAAACATGAGCCCCAGAGATAAACTTTGGTGAACTTGCCTCATTTTAATGCTAGGATCTCCACCTAGAGAAGCCAGGACTTCCACAACCTACCTGTCCCTGTTTTGTGTCACGGTCAACCTCAATGAGGAAGTCTCAATGGACCATCTATGGACTGTAATCTGTTCTAGCTGAGGACTCAAGGTTTAGCAAGTGTGACAATTTCCTGAATTCCCGCTGATGCCCAAAGGTCACATTCCCTCCAGAGCCCAAATGTAAATTTGTCTTCAGAACTGACCGATGAACTATGTCCCATAGTCAACCAATGGAACAAGCTTGTATCCCTCATTTACTTAAGAGAACCTCAGTGTGAACTGGGGCAGGAAGTCAGGTGGGAACTTTGGCTATATAAGACAACCCTTTCCTTTGTTCAGGGAGACACTGCTTAGGGAGTGATCCCCAGTATTCTCCTTACTTGTTACAAGTAATAAAGCCTTTCCCTCCAACCCTGGTCTTTGATGAGTTGTTTGGTTTTGCACTCTCTGAGAGATGGACCCCCATAGCCCAGTAAAACCATGAGTGCCCAGGTGACCACATGTGAGCTGATGGCACTTCAGCTGGCAATCTATTGATGCCAGGTGACAGTGTATCAGTGGGGATTCAATACAATAAATAAATAAGGATTTTTTTTATGGATTTAGCTTTGTTCAGTTGTGGGAGCTGCATAAGCCACCTTTCTAAGGCTGTGGTCTCCAGGTAGATACTGGAGTTGATGTCTGCTGGACAGGAAGTTAGACCTGAGAAGGGAAGACAGTTGTAAAGTCAGAAAGAATGAGGACAAGTTGGAACCTCCAAGTATGAGCTGAAACCCACGTTAGTTCTTGTTGCCTCTGACCATGGTGACAAGGGTGCCCTGCAGTGGCCGGCTCCTTCATCACAGAGCTGAACCCACACCTAGCCCAGGAGTCAGAGAAGCTGCAGGAAGAGCCAGGGGAAGAGAGAGTAATAAATAGTAGCTGCCTCAGGCCAAAGAAATGAGCCAGCAGAGAGCACCTGCGTGTGTGAGCATAGTGTGCTGAGGCTTCACGTCTAACCTCCATCTGTGGTCTGCCCCATCTGGACATCTACGGAAAAGGGGATTCTGAAAATGTAGTCCAGCCTGGCCATATTGACGCAATCAGACACCATAGGCATCATGTTTGCTAGATTTTGTGGGGGAAATTTTCCAAGTTAAAAAATTTAACTCAACTTGAGACATGGCATACCTTTCCTTTCACATAAATTTATATTGTTTCCTCCAACCCCAAAGTAGTACAACAATCTATAGTCTTATCACATATGTAGAATGAAACAACTAAAATCTGTATAAATTATATGGTTGGAGGTATCATTTCTCTAGTTTAGGTTATGCAATAGAAACACAATTGACTTATACTTAGATTAAATACCTTTAAGCCCTCATTCTACTGATTTAGGGGAAGTCCACTCTGCTTCTCAAAGTATCATTCCCAGGTTCCAGCAGGTTTGGTTTGCTAAAGGTGAGAGTAGGAAGGAGAGACCTCACTCTCCACTGCTTCTGCTACTGAGGCTGTGTGCTATTGTTACCCCAATCGAGAAGACCAAAAGTCTAGTATAAAATGTAAAACATCACACAAGGAATCTTCTTCTGTCAGTCACACACATGGTGCCTGAGTAACTGGGCAGGAAGGAAACAACTCACTTTAATATTGTCTGATATGAAAACTGATGGGTTGGTGTTGTGTCTGGGATGTTAGACCTGATTCCTCTTTTCTTTATGGGTAGCTCCCGTTAGAAATTCATGTTTTCTCTTCTGCCAGCAGGTACCAGTCACAGCCCAGCGGGCAGGAAGGAAACAACTCACTTTAATATTGTCTGATATGAAAACTGATGGGTTGGTGTTGTGTCTGGGATGTTAGATCTGATGCCTCTTTTCTTTAAGGGTAGCTCCCGTTAGAAATTCATGTTTTCTCTTCTGCCAGCAGGTACCAGTCACAGCCCAGGTTTTTTGGGCATGGTTTAAAAACATGGAAACTGAAAGGAAAAGAGTCTGAGTTGTTTATTCTTTCAATCATGCAAGCCCCTGGGCTCCTTATGCAAATGTGTCCACTTTTTCCTCAAACAAAAAAGTGAAGATAAAAAGAAATTTTACCCCAAGGTAAATGAATAGTACTATCTCTAGAAATGGAAACAAGCAAGCATTTTTCAAGTGCAAGTTCTCTTATTCAATAAATAAATGAATAAATACAGATTAGAGTCCTACCTTACTGGGCACCATGCTTTAAATAATACCAGGAAAAGAAAAGAAAAAAAAAAGAAAGAAATTACTTGAGATGATTATTTTGTTAGTAATTCCAACTGACTTTTTTGTAGTTAAAGTTTACTGCAAATGAGAGAGACTCTAGTGGGTTGAAAATTACTCATTGCCTGCAAGAATTATAAAATACGTTTCTGTTAGCACATATATAACACACCCTCACCTGTCATTATCAAATCTGGGCACTGCCAGAGATATCTAAATTTAACATGACAAACAACAGATGGAGAGAAACATCACCCTACCTGCGCTTTCTTGGTGTGAACTGTGATTCATTAAGGGGAAATTAAGGGTCATAGAAAATTGTTAGCACAGTGATGAACTGTGTTAAAGAATCAAAGGATGGATAGATGGACGGATGGATGGTTATTAAATTACCTGTGTATTTTTATAAGGACACAAAGGAATTTTGGAGAATTAGAATCCAGATGACATGGACAGGGTAGATAGTGAATGAAGAAATTTAAATAAGATTTCCCCTTGGAAAATTCTTACTCATTTTGGGGAATATTCTTAGCAAGTAAAAGATTCAACTGGCCTTATGGACAGTAGAGAAAAAAGAAAAAGCTGGTTTGTTATTTCAGATATTTTATTTTTAAAATTTGTCCATTCCATAGACAGGAACCCCAGGAGATATGATTAGAAATATTACTGTAGTTTTCCCTCAACACTTATTCTTCTAGCCAGTGTGAAGACTGCTGGCAAACTTTTCTGCATTTTTAATTTTCCTATTCTTGATCAAATCATATTTTGCAACAATTCATATCCAATTTTTTTTCATTTCAGCAACAAAATTTTGTAGCAACTGATTATCTTGAAACTTAGCTCAGAAAATGTTACTGTAATTCAAAAGCACTTTTTGTACATTTTTAGCAGTTTAATTTGACTACCTTTGGGACCATCAAAAAATAATTCTGTCTGCACTTTGAGATATAATGTAGTATTTATCTTTGCATCATCACCATTGGCAATTCAAGAAAAAAAATGCTCCTAACAA
>NW_007738417.1:0-964 GCF_000696425.1 Galeopterus variegatus | reverse complement strand
CAGGATCAAACACAGGCAGTCTGGCACAACCAGGATTTTCATTTTTGAATATTCAGGGATCATGAACAGGAAGGGACACGATCAGATTTTTATTTCTGAATATTCACTTTCTTTTACAGCATGGAGTTTGGGTTAGAGAAATGGACAAGAAAAAATTAGAAATGGCTTGAGAAAAGTATTGGCTGGGTTCCTGAGAATAGACGCCAGAGATTCAACAACACTAGTGGCAAAAGCAGTGGTGAAAAGTGTGAGCGTTTGAGAAATATTTAGCATGTGAAGTCAGTGGACCCTGGTGATTAATTGCCTGTGGGGACGAGGAAAAGCAGTCAGATGTGATGCTTCGGTGTCTGAGTGGCTGCTGAGGACTGTTGTTGCCCTTTATTGATTTGCTAACACAGAATGTTAAACTGGCTTTCCTTCCTTCCTTCCCCTTTTTTTTCTTTCTTCCATCTTTTCTTCCTTCTTTATTTTCTTTTTATTTTTTTATTTTTTATTTTTTATTTTTTTCCCTTTTTGTCTTTTTTCATGACTGACAACGGATCGCAACCCTCGGTGTCGCTCCCGCCCCTCGCTCAGCCAGTGAGCGGCCGGTCTGTATGTGGGATCCAAACCCTCGGCAGGAGCGCCACCGCGCTTCCCAAGCGGCGCACTGCAGCAGTGCACCACCGGGCCGGACCTTTATTTTTGATCCCTCAAATTTTTAATATTTATTTTGCAGAAAAGCAACTGAGTTTAGGTTTAAATTCACTGAATGCTAGATTTCAGTTAAATTTCCAAATGGAGAAGAAATAGATGGATTGAATACAGGGATTTGGAGCATAAAGAAGACCAGTGGGTTGGAGGGTGAGATTTGAAAACAGGCCCATATACATTGTAATTTAACCCATGGACAAGAATAAAATCACCTAGGGAAAGGAGATAGAAGGAAAAACTAGATTGGAATCTTGGTGTTCAACAATACAGT
>NW_007738416.1:40679-49294 GCF_000696425.1 Galeopterus variegatus | reverse complement strand
AAAGAGAAATACCAAATGTTCTCACTTATTGGTGGGAGCTAAAAATAAATAAATAAATTCATACGCACACACACACACAAAATCCGGGGGGGGCGGGGGGAAGAAGACTTAACAACTACAACTCCTTGAAGTTGATACAACAAGCAAACAGAAAGGACACTGTTGGGTGGGAGGGGGGAGAGGGAAGAGGGAGGGGAGTTTTGGTAATGGGCCACAATAATCAACCTCATTGTATGTCAACAAAATAAAACAATAAAAAAAAAACTGTAGAAAATCAATCTCTACACTCAGATGGTTTCATTGGAGACTTTTACAAAACATTTAAAGGAGACTTAACACCAATTTTACATAATTCCTTCCAGAAAACAGAGTGAAAAAATAGTTTCCAACTCATTTTATGATGCCAGAATTACCCTGATATTGAAAACAAACAAACAAACAATAACAACAAAAAACAAACAAATAAAAAAGAAAACTACAGACTGATATCGCTCATGAACTTAGACACAAAAGTCCACAATAAAATACTGGAAAACCAAATCCAACAATGTATAAAAATATTTATACAGCATTATAAAGTGGGTTTTATTATAGATATGCAAGGCTAATTCAATTACAAAATCAAGTAGTGTAATCCACCATACCAACAGGCTAATAAAAAAAATTATATGATCATATCAATTAACAGTGAAAGAGTATTTGAGAAGATCCACCACCCATTCATGGTAAAAGTTGGAAACAGAGGGAAATTACCTTCATTTTGTAAAGAATATCTACAAATAACTGACAGTTAACAGTATACTTAATGATGAAAGACAGTATTTCCCTTAAGATCAAAAACAAGGTAAGAATTTATGCTCTTACCACTACTATCCCAATATAACACTGGAAGTTCCAGCAAGCATAATAAGGCAGAAAATAAATAAATAAATAAAATCATACCAATTGGGAAGAAAGAAATAATGCTGGCCTGACTTGCAGATGACCTGATTATACACACAGAAAATCCAAAGAAATGTATGAAAAAATATTTTAAAATTATTAATGCTTGGTCAGCAGATACCAGATGAACACATAAATATCAGCATTTCTATATACTAACAATGTGCATGTGGAAACCATAATTTTTAAAAAAATTATAATGGCTCCAAAGGAAATTAAATACATAAATATACACTTAACAAACTTTCGTGGGATCTGTGTGCTGAAAATTACAAAATGATGATGAAATAAATCAAAGACAACCTGAATAAATTGAAAGACATACCATGTTCAGGGATTGGAGGACTCAACATAGTAAGAATGTCCATTCTCCCCAAGTTGATCTATAGGTTTAATGCAACTTTTATCAAAATATCAGCACGCTTTTTTTTTTTTTTTTGGAAAGAGACATGGTTATTTTAAAATTTGTATGGTAAGGCCAAGGTCTGAAGGTAGCTAATACAATCTTGACAAAGAAGAATAAAGTGGTAAGAATTACTCTAACCAATATTAGGACTTATATTCCCACAGTAATCAAGATAATGTGGTGTTAGTGGAGGAACAGACAGATAAATGGATTAGAATAGAGAACTCAGAAATAGATCTATACAAAAATACTCAGCTGATATTTTTAAAAGGTGAAAAGTAATTCCATTTTCAACAAATGGTTGCTGGAGCAGCTGTATATGCATAGGCAATAAAAATGAACCTTAACCTAAACCTCAAACTTTATACAAAAACTAAGTCAAAATTGATTACAAACAAGTATAAAACATAAAACTAAAACTTTTAAAAATAAACACAGGAGAAAATTTTTGAGATTTAAGGACAGTGTTCTTAGACTTGACACCTAAAGGATATTTGATAAGGAGAAAAATTGGTAGGATTAGAAACTCAAGTTAATAAATTTTTAAACTTTTGCTCTGTGAAAGACCACATGAAGAGCTACAAACTGGGAGAAAATATTTACAAACTACATGTAAGATAAGTGATTAATATCTAAGATATATAAAGAAATCCCAAAACTCAATAGTAAATGTTTTAAAAAATGTATTAGAAACTGGACAAAATATATGAACAGAAACTTCACTGAAGAGGATGGCAAATAAACACATAAAAAGGTTCAACATCTTTAACAATCAGAAAAATGCAAATTTAAACAAAATAAGATATAACTACACACCTAATGGAATAGCTATACTAAAAAAAATAGAGAAGTAGACAGAGTCGAGATATACTTTAGAGGCAGTTATTTTCTTTGCATTTCTTTGTACTTTATTTATTTGTATTACTTGAACTTTTATTATAAATTGTTTATAAAATCATTATCATAAATTTGAAAATAAAACTAAAGTGTACAATAAGCACTAATTCTATTATACTAACCTAGTCATTGTTTCTTGAGTCCGTTAGCAAGGAAACTGGATATGGTACTACATCAGAAGAAAACAACCAGCAAGAAATGTTTGAGGAAACTTGCATGAAAGTATTTCTGGATAGGGATCACAGTCCTTTTTGAGCTATTTGAGGGCTTTCATATAGAAGAGAAAGTAGAAATTACACACATTATGTTCTAGAACATGAGCTATGAGTAGAATTTACGTGGCGGCAGATTTCGTGATAATGAATCTGCCTCACAAAGTACAGTATGAGTTCAAGCAGAGGCAGAATAGACTTTATGTCAGGACTGTCATAGAAAGGATGCCTACAATTCAGAGAGAGACTAGAATTAAGGAGTGCTGAGGTCTATCTAACTAGAATTCTGCTTTTAATAAAGGAGAAGCATCTGGCCACTTTCAGTAGCAATTTAGCTTGGATTGGGGGTTTCGGGCACCTCCTGACCTATCCCTGTGTATCTACTACCTCTGGGAGGTGAATCTTCAGTCTTTGAACTCTTTCCTGGAGCACGGGAAGGCCTAGAATCCAGGATGCCCTCACCCCTTTTACCTTCTTGAAGCATTAGGGGCACATAGAAAGGGTAAGAGACTGGTTTGTGATGAACCCACAGAAAAATAAAATCACAATTTTTTTCACGTCATCCCACCATTCACTTTTGTATCTCCAGTAGACACGCATAAATATTTAACAAATGTGCAAATGAACCACAGGCACTGCAGGTGAACTCTCACTAGGCGTGCCAACTATAAGGTCCTAGAACACAGCTAGTCCACTGTTCACTGAAGTTTCAGAACCTGGTAACTGTAATTAAGCACACATGTGAAAAGCCTGCTCAACCCCTTGGCTATGCCCAAGTTGGAAAGCCAAGGTTAGCTGAACTTCTCTAAGCAAAGCAACAGGATGGAAAGGCCACTGTTACTTCATATTCAGCTCTAAATATACAAGTCTTGGGCAGCCAGACAAATGACTGATTGTCATGTCTAACATTCTATATCGTAAATCAATGGTATAATATAATAAAACTTTAGGTATTTGAGAGATGAGTTTTCTAAATAACTCCTTAAGACTCACAATGTCATTAAAATTTTAACTATTTTAATGAATCTGTCTAGCATATATTATATATATATGTATAAAAATCTTGAGTAAATCACAGCAAACATAATTTAACCTTCCTGTGATTATTTAAAGTAATCATTATAAACATTCATTATTCCAGCCCCTCAAAGGGCACTCTGGAGTAAATTCGGCTTTTTATATGACAGGAAATGACCCTGACTGCTCTGTTTTCCTAAATCCAGAAGCACTTTTCATACTTTTGATTGTTTTCTTTGTAAACACTTTTCTCACTTGTTCTTTGATAGTGCGATATGATGCTTTGTTGAATAATACCTGTTGTCTTTCCTTTATAATTATTAAATTTTTTGCTTGTAAGTTGCTAACACTTACAATATGAGGAAATTGAGCTTCTTTTTTGATTTAGGAATAAATAAGAAGAAATAGTTTCTAATTTTTATGGGCTAATACTTAGACACCTAATTTTGCTAAAACAGGATAATCAATTTGGTTTTGGGGGGGTTCATGGCTATGCCGAGGTCACGATGTCTCAGCCAACCAACTTTAATGTAATTATGTGGTACTTTGCATATTTCAGAACAATGTTATAGCTTTGAACCATTTGCTTCTCATACTAATATTGTGAATATTATTTTATATTTTTTATAGACGTGAACCTGAGGTTTAGAAGGTCCACATCTCCATAGTCAATGGAGAAAATTAAAACTCCATCCCTTGTCTCTTGACCCTAAAGTCTGACACAGTTCCCAGCTCACTACACTTTGCAAATGTTCTGGGCTATTAAAAACTAATTGACCCCACAGGGTCTGACAATCTCACAAATGATGAAATGCCTGATGAAATTTTTTAGGGGCAGACTATTCCTTCTGATATTTAGAACCGAATCTCAACAATTAATCCAGCTACACATAAGCACAGTGACTAGAAGTTTAGGAACTAGAGGAAATTAAGCAATGTCAAATGAGACCAAGGAGAAAGCAAATATTAGATGGATGGATAGGTGATAGATAGAAAAATAGACACAGAAATGGAAGTATATTTACCAGTGATGACTTTATTACATTTCCACTGTCAGCTAAAGTGAATGTTACATACAATTCCTAAGTAATTCATGAAAAATAAGAAACCTAGCAATACTTTATAGGCCACTACGCATTTTTATGGGCATGGTTACCATTTAACGTATGACAACTTTCTCTTTTACTTTTCCTATCCAGGAGGAACAATATATGCAAATTGCATATTTTCATAACAGCATTTTTTAATTTCCTTTTCTACATTACTAGAATGTTTTCCCTTCTGACAATCCAAACCCTACTCACCCTTAAGTATTCAGCTGAATTCACTACTTCTGTGAAACACCTTTTATAATTTCCACAGAACTCTCTTGTCTCCCTTTTCTCCTCACTTCTCCAATATCTCCTGCCTCGATCTCTCATTAATAGTTTCAGGTCTAGCAGCTCTTGACCTAGTTAGATGGTAAACTTCTCAGATCAAGGACTATATCTTATATTTCTACTGTAGTTTTTTCTATTTGCAGTTAGCAAAGGTCTATCTATATAACAGGTGGTCAAGTAACAACTGAGTAAATATAAAAGCTAATGGATTGGTAACATTAAAATGAACCAAGTTCAACGTATTTTTACACTTTACAGTTGAGAAATAGGTGTCAAATCGCCTTTGTGCTGGCTATTCTGCATTTTCCCCCACCCCATACACCCAGATCTATTTTCCACCTCTCCTGCTATGTGCCTTGTGAGGGGTCTTCCCTCACAAGTAGGCAGAATAATGACCCCCAAAACATGTCCATGCTCTGATCCTCAGACTGTGTGAATATATTACCTTATGGCAAAAAGGACTTTGCAGATGTGATTAGAGTTGAGAGCTTTGAAATGGGGAGATTATCCTAGATTATCCAGACGGACTATTGGGAAAATAGAATAATTTAATCAGCCCCCCTCACCTTAGGTACGGTTGGGGGTGGTGTGGCACATTCTTTGTAAGCAAATTGTGTGTGTGTGTGTGTGTAGTTAGTGCACATGCACGGTGCCATGACTTGGCTGGTGTTGACTGCCTAGTGCATCCACTTTGCGCGGCCATGCTCTCCAACCTACAGCTTCCAAGGACCTGTTTGCCGGTTACTTAGCTCATAGACCAGTGTGTGAGGGGTCTGGTGATGCAGCCTGGTGTGTGAGGGATCTGGGGACCCTGCCTGGCATGTGAAAGGTTTGTGAACCAGTCTGGACAATGGGCTTGAGGGGTCTGTGAGCTCCAGACCCAGCCCTAGCTCGACAATTGGCACAGTCAGCAGGATTACGAGCAGGTAAAAGAGCATGACAATTGGCGTAGTCTGCGACAGGATTCTGAGCAGATACAGGATCTGAAAGCCCTTGGAAGAAAGAGGAAATGTGGCTACTTGTGAATATGCTTTGCCCTACGCTACCTTCCTGTTGACCGGGATCTGGTTGCTACTCACTGTACTGCAAGGCAGCATAAACCAGACACTACAGCAGAAAACCCCTTGGGAAGGGGAGGAAATGTGGCTATTCTTGAGCATATGGTGCCTGGCGGCCACTTTTCTGCTGACTGGAGCCTGGCTGCTGATCACTATGCTGCAAACTGATCGAGATTTGAAGCAGAGAGCAGAGTTGTTGGAAGCAAGGATGATTATCCTGAAGGATGACGTGCAGCGACTGGCCACTCCTGTCTCTCACACCAGGGAAGAGCTCAGTGGTGAGTTGGGGAAGCCGTGCATCTCTAGGCACGACTTGTTATGCATGAGAAATTGAAACATGAGCAGCCTATGGGAACAGATGGACAACCGGTGGGTAATCCACAGGTGACCCAGTTCATCACCTATGTCCCATATACCCAGGTAGAACTGGTTGACTTGGGGAGACAGTTCAGGCAGAAAAATGGGGAGATCCTAACTATTTGGCTGTTGTGGTTATGAGACCTAGGGGTGGATAGTGTGATATACTATGGTGAGGAGATGGAGAAATTGGCCTCCATTACCATACACCCTTCTCTGAGGCAGTGGCTACAGAATAGCCGCAGGTATGCACAACAGCCAGGTAATCACTCCTTAATGGAATGGGTGAATGCAGCTGCCTGAACCATGTGGGCAAATGGTTGAGAACTGCCCAAGATTGTTAGTAAATGGCAAACATATGCTGAGCTGGTCCAAATCATTCAAGAGCTGGGAATGTGACAGTCCATGTTTAATGTGAACACTCATGGCCTGGGTGATGAAAACTTTACAGGCAGCATGAGAGACATAGTGCTGCAAAACGCCCCATCAACGTACTTTGGGTCACTGATGGCCATACTAGCCCCAGACATTGGTTGTCCTACACATGAGGTAATGACCATGATAGCCAGCTTGGGTGAAGTAGAGGACAGAAGACAAGCAAAAGGGGTCCAAAAGGTGGCTAAGACCAAACTCCCAAGAAAGGCTTGAGGTTTTATCCCAAAGGGAACAAGCAAGACTAGCCATAAGCAGATGTGGCTTGACTTGCTTGCAGCAGGGGTTGATAAAAAGAAAATTGACTGGCAGCCAAATGCAGTCCTGTTGGCTTTGTGGAAGCAATTGTGCCCTGAACAGCATTTCACTAAATGTCTGGAAACAGGTAGCAAGGTACGCTCAGTGGATTTAAAGGACTTTTTGGTTGCTCCCGAGGAGGCGGACGAACTATTCCATCTTGATTAGGGATCAGGCCAAGGTGTTCATCTTTTGGGGGCAGGCGAGGACCGGAGGCCTCATGCTGAATTGGCAATATGTTGGTCGAGGACGAATGTGCAGTGTGTTTTGGCATTGGTGTATACAGGTGCAGAGTGTAGCCTGATATATGGCAATCCAGATAAGTTTCCAGGGGCCACAGTTCATATAATGGCTATGGAGGACATACTACTGAGGTAAAAGCTGTGTCATTGCCATTGGGCAAAGGAAGATTACCTCCTCATGTATATACTGTATATATATTTACATCTATATCTCCTGTAGATGAATACATCTTGGGTATGGATGTACTTTATGGTTTGCACCTGCAAACGACAGCTGGAGAGTTTCAGCTGTGAATACAGACAGTAAAGCCTGTGTTATGACGATATGCATGACCCACAGGTGTTACTCAAGCCAAGACGTATAGTTAGTGTAAAGCAATATCACCTACCAGGAGGATATTCAGAGATAAGTGCCACTATATTGGAATTAGAGAAAGTTGGCATTATTCATCTGGCTCATAGCCCATTTAATGCTCTGGTATGGCCAGTGAAAAAGCCTGATGGTACCTGGAAAATGACTGTAGATTATTGAGAATTGAACAAAGTAGTGCCTCCTTTGCATGCGGCTGTGCCTTCAGTTCATGATTTGATGGATCAGCTGATGACTCATCTGGGGACTTATCATTATGCACTGGACCTTGCAAATACTTTTTTCTCTATTCCAATCTTGGCTGATAGCCCAAATCAGTTTGCCTTCACGTGGGAAGACAGTGGACCTTTCAAGTATTGTCCCAAGGTTATCTGCATAGCCCATCTGTCATGGTTTGGTGGCTGGGGACCTAGCCAAGTGGACTAGGCCCAGCATGGTTATGATGTTTCACTACATTGATGATGTGTTACTAACCTCTGATTCTCTTGCAGATTTAACCCAGGCAGCTCCAACGCTGTTAAGTCATATGAAAAAATGTGGGTGGGCCGTGAACACAGCCAAAGTGCAAGGACCTGGGCTGTCAGTCAAATTCCTAGGAGTGGTCTGGTTGGGTAAGACAAAAGTCATCCCAGAAGCTATTTATTATAGATAAGATACAGGCATACCCTCGACCCACAATGGTAGCTCAGCTACAGAAATATTTGGGACTTTTAGGGAATTGGAGAACTTTTGTACCCCAAATGGCATGCCCACCATATGCATTGACAAAGAAAGGAGACCTCTGCGATTGGACTGAGGAAGTAGAACAGGCTTACTGGGCTACAAAAAGGGCAATACAGCAAGTACAGGCTTTACAAGTGGCCAATCCCACTAAGCCATTTGAGTTAGACCTAATACACATAACCCAGGAGGGGTTAGGATGGGGTCTGTGGCAGAGACAAAACTGATTCCGCACACCTGTAGGATTCTGGTCTCAGCTCTGGAAGGGTGCTGAAGTGTGCTACAC
>NW_007738416.1:29067-40322 GCF_000696425.1 Galeopterus variegatus | reverse complement strand
GGGCTACAAAAAGGGCAATACAGCAAGTACAGGCTTTACAAGTGGCCAATCCCACTAAGCCATTTGAGTTAGACCTAATACACATAACCCAGGAGGGGTTAGGATGGGGTCTGTGGCAGAGACAAAACTGATTCCGCACACCTGTAGGATTCTGGTCTCAGCTCTGGAAGGGTGCTGAAGTGTGCTACACCCTAACAGAAAAGCAGTTAGCAGCTGTGTATTCTGCCTTGATAGCTACTGAAGCTATTACAGGAACTGCCAAAGTCCTAGTAAGGATGACATACCCCATAATAGGTTGGCTGTGCACATGGGCAACCAGCCCTAAAATGGGTGTAGCTCAGACTCCCACTTTGTCTAAATGGGGAGCATATACAGAACAAAGGAGCACCGTGTCAATATGTCCTCTGTCCAAAGAGTAGACATTGTGGAGGAAACTTTGACACAACTGTTACCCATGGAGGTGGAGGCTACACCTTTCCATGAAGGCTCGGTAAACAGATGGCTCATGGGACCTTCAGCATCGTGGACAGCTATTGTTGTCCAGCCCTTAACAGATACCATGTAGTATGAAAATGGTACAGGGCAAAGCAGTCAATGGGCTGAATTGAGAGCAGTATGGATGGTGATAAAAAATGAGCCTGGGCCACTAACCATCTGTACTGACAGCTGGGCTGTGTACAAAGGTTTAACCCTTTGGATCTCTACTTGGAAATATCAACAGTGGATGGTAGGCCACTGACCCCTATGGGGAAAAGCCATGTGGCAAGAGTTATGGGAATTGGGACATGAGAAAGAAGTAACTCTTTTCCATGTCACAGGACACTTACCCTTAGCCAGTCCAGGAAATGATGAAGTTGATGCCTTGGCTAAGGTAAGATGGCTGGAGAGAGCCCCAGCTACTGATGTAGCCCAGTGGTTACATTAGCGAATGAAGCATGCTGGCAGTAAAACCATGTGGATGGCAGCTCAACGATGGGCCTTGCCTATAAAATGGGAAGATGTAGTGAATGCCTGTCGTGCTTATCCAGTATGTGCTCAAGAGAGTCCACACCCCCACCAGGTGCCCCATCCAGATGGGCAAATAACTCGAGGAAAGGTGCCCCTGACTCGATGGCAAATGGACTTTGTCAGACCACTGCCTAGATCAGAGAATTTCAGATACATCTTCACTGCTGTTGATACGGCTACTGGTCTTCTGTTTGTATGGCCTTGCAAGGCCCCAGACCAGGTAAACACTGTGAAGGCATTGAATAGCCTTACTGCTATGTATGGTTGGCCTGTAGTTATAGAGTGTGATAATGGAACCCATTTTACTGGACATGGGGTTCAGAGGTGGGCCTCCCAGTTGTCCATTCAGTGGAAGTTACATTTGCCATATCATGCCCAGGCAGTGGGAATGATTGAATGGTACAATGGCCTTTTAAAAAAGGGACTAAGGCTATCCACCCAACCCCCATCCCTGAAGGGGTGGACATGGCGATTATGGCCGACAGTCAGAATTCTAAATGAGAGACCCCACAAGGGTGGACCCTCTCCTCTGGAAGCTCTGTTGCATAGGGCTGCAGCACACGTACAGTTGCAAGTCACTACTGAAGATAAGCTTCTAAAGCCAGGATATGGCAAGAATGGAAATATTCTCTCACCAGCCCCAACCTGTTTGCAACAGGGACAGACAGTATAATGGGAATGACCTTTGAGAATAAAAGCCCCCCATATACACTGGGTAGGTTTAATAGGGCCTTGGGAGAAAGGATTAGAGGAACGCTTGCAAGTTTCACCTTGGGTGACAAGTACCTGGTCTCCTCAAGTAAAGGTAACGTGGCCTGGAAGAGATAAGTGCTCTATTCTAAAAGGCACATTTGTATTGTCATTATGGCCAATTATGAGTTCCCCTTATACTGTTACATGTAGAACCTACAGATCCAACAGTGTTAGCAGATAAAGTATGGTATCATAAGCCAGGTAAGATACCTATTCCTGCAGCCATCCTTTCTCAGGATGGCAAACTGGCATGTATCTTACCAGAGGGGCGAGAACTTCCCCTATTGGTGCCAATAACACTTCTGTCTTTGCACCCATAGTGTTCTGGCTGCAGGCACTGCACCAGAGTCCCGTGATCAGTGTGTCGGCCTACCGAATGTGCGTTGAGCTTCCCATCAGTATGACTGCAGGATTCCCATGGAGGATCACACCAATGGTGACCACTAACTGGACATATGCAGCTAATAGTTAAAAGGACAGAACTACAAGCCTTAAGGCATACTGAATGGACAATAGACTATATAAATGTAAGGGTCATTTATCCTCTCTAAGGGAACATAGTGGAAGATTCTGAACGTGTAGATTGTACAATGAGGGACCCTGAAGGGGTGAATTGTTGGGAAAATAGAATAATTTTACCAGGCCCCCTCACCTTTGGTATGGTTGGGGGTGGTGCAGCATATTCTTTGTAAGCAAATTGTGTGGGGGGGTGGAATTAGTGTGCATACACAGCACTGCAACTTGGCTGGTGTTGACCATGAGCATGCCACAGGGCCATGCTCTCCAACCTACAGCTTCCAAGGACCTGTTTGCCAGTTACCTAACTCATAGACCTGTGTGTGTGTGTGGGGGGGGTGTCTGGTGACCCAGCCTGGTATGTGAGGGGCCTGGGGACCCAGCCTGGCATGTGAAGGGTTTGTGACTCAGTCTGTGAATGGGCTTGAGGGGTCCGTGAGCTCCAGACCCAGCCCTAGCTGGACAATTGGCCTAGTCAGCAGGATTACAGGCAGGTAAAAGAGCTTGACATGGACCCAGTGAAATCACATTCAATCTTAAAAGTAGAGAACATCTCTCAGCTGTGATCAGGGGAAGAGATGTGATGACAGATGCAGGGTCAGAGAGTTATGAGGACATGAGAACTCAACCCTGTTGAGTTGCTGCCTGTGAAGATGGAGGAAGGGGCCATGTGTCAAAGAATGCAGGTGGAGTCTAGAAATGAAAAACAAGGAAATGAGTTTCCCCCTACCCTCTTCAGAAAGGAATGTAGCCCTGTGGACACATTGGTTTCAGCCCATTGAGAGCCATGTTGAGTCTACTTGCAGACCTATAAGAAAATCAGTGGATTTTATCCCTGCCTCCTCCCTGCTTCAGCCTGTGTCTTTGGCTCTGCCTATGTCCTCAAGCCTCTGGCTCCCAGCCATCTGGCTTTTCTTCCTCATGTATCCAGTTCCCCCTGAGTTCTGGTAATACCATTTTCTGTCTTCACCCCTTCACCCTTAGAGACAGCAATGTCTCTCCACTGGCTGCTTGTTCCTAGGAACATCCCTATTCCTTGTTTATTCACCTAACCCTGTGCACACCTCTGCTAGTAGTCCCCCATTATACATACTTTATTTGAACAGTCTGGGGTAAATTTGTCTTTTGCTGGACCCAGGCTTGGGCAGCCTGAGTTCTTTAAAGCATTATGAAAGATTGCTACAAGTTCATGTATACTTGGGAGAGGGAAATATAGCAGAGAAACAGGGGAAGGCCCATGAGAAACCATCTGACCCCTGAAAGAAGCTTCAGTTTCTTATGACTTTTCCATTCCCATGAGATGTGTAAGTGATTTTCTTTATTCTGTGATGTGCCTACGTCCTTGCAATCTCCACTCTCACCTTTCCACTACTGCCAGATATACACAAATATTTTTTCTTGATGATTATTTGTTCTCTGTGTTTGCAATTTCTTATGCTTAGAATCCTCTTTCACCTTTTTGTATTTAATGTTCAGGACACAACAGATCTCAGACAACAAGAGGATCAAGTTCTCAGAATAACCATCACAAGGATCACCGATTTGTCTATGCCAAACTTCGCTTCATGTTTAGCATGCGCAAAATTAGTACATTCATCAGAGAGTCTGTTAAGTAATAAAATGGCTATATTACAGCAGAGCACTTTCCTTATCAGTACAGATATCCAAGTGCTTCAGATCATTCTGTGCTGTGGCCAGGAGCTGACATTCCCAAACGACCATATTCTGGCCCCATCCACATGTCTTAACCTTACTTCTCAGAAAAGACATACTTCCTTACTGTGCTCATAGACCATAGAACACAAGAATGGATGGCGTTGAGAGACAATCTACTCCAGCTCCTTCGTTTCATAAATGAGGACAGGAAAGCCCTGAAATGCTGTGGTGAATAGGAAGGCAGGTGCAGTGCTTAAGGGCTTGGATCATGGAGTCAAGTTTCTATGGAGTTTGAAATGTGGCTACATCACTTAAGTATGCAAACTTGGGAAAGTTACTTTACTTCTCTGTGCCTAAGTTTTCATCTGTATACTGAGCACAATAATACTATTTACCACAGGGTTATAGAGAGGATTAAATGAGATAATATCTGTAAAGTGCCTCCTAACACATGCCTAAAATCAGAAAACAGGTTGAGGAAATTAGGATGAATATTCACTTTTATGCATAATGAATCCCTAACAACCCTGAAGAAAAGATATTATCTTCTTTTGCTGGTGATAAAACTGAGGCTCACAGAGTTTAAGTAACTTGGCCAAAGTCACAAAGTTCTTGCTTAGTGGAAAGATTCAAACCCAGATCTCCCTGATTCTAAAACCTATGCCACTCACATTCACCCGTGCTATCACCTCTGTACTCTGAACAGTAAGGGTGTCAGCTCTTCCCATGACCCTTCCCAACGATCAGTGTCCCTGAGGTTCATTTTCCTTACATACTGTAGACTCTTCTCTCCCCCTTATTTCAAATTTGTTGTCTAAATTAGCACAACCACACACTCTCTCATCTTTCTTTGCCTTATTTTTATTCACATCACTTATCACTACCTGACATCATATTATGTATTTATTTGCTTATTTTCCATCTTCCCCACTGAGAGTAAACTCCATGCAAATAAGGCATTTTGTCAGTTTTGTCTATTGCTGTATCCAGCATGTAGACTGCAGGCTAGAACAGGACAGGTGTTCAAAAACAATTTGGATGAAAAATGAATAACTAAATGAACGGATAGATACATGAAATTCTGCCTCTCAACAAGTACTGGACAACTAGTACACTTAACAAGAACATTCAGCATATCCACTGCCTTCTTTTCCAGGCTCATAGTCGCAACCACATACTAGAGCATAAAATCCACACACCAGAGATCTCCACTTTAATATGCTCTGCCGTTTAAAGTCCATTTCAATATCAAGCCACTGTACAGATAGTAGTAAAGACACTTTCTGCCACTTCGGTCGTTAGAGCATAAAATCCACACACCAGAGATCTCCACTTTAATATGCTCTGCCGTTTAAAGTCCACTTCAATATCAAGCCACTGTACAGATAGTAGTAAAGACACTTTCTGCCACTTCGGTCGTGTTCTTTCTCTACTTAAAAACTTACTATGCTTGACACCTCAAATCTAACCCACTAATCATGGCATTTCTGCCTCTTTTCTAGCCTCCCCTTTTTGTTTTAAAACTTACTCTTTTAATTTCATGCAATGTCTCAAATTCTAATTATTATTGTCTGTTTAATATTGAACATATCTATATGGACTTGAATTTGCCTAATGAAAACTTTCATTTCTTCCTATCACATAGTTATTCAAGTTAAAATCATAAATAAAGTTTTTAGGATCATAACAACATGTAGGAACACTTTGTACCTATGTAAACATGTATGTGATGACCACCTCCACATTGGTTTGGCAATGTGGATGGTTGAACCTTTCCATCTTTTGATTTCTTTGTTTCCTTTGTGAAATCCAGGGGATGGACTCAGATTTCCAAGGCCCTTTAGAAGTTTGACCTTCTGTGGTCCTGAAAAGTCATCACAAAGTATTTGTTTTCTATTTCTACAAGGTACTTTGAAAAAGAAAATTTAATAATTGTCCCAGGTTTTGCCTTCTAGGTTCTTAAAATTTAACACAAGTAGTGATGGCGTAAGAAGTTAGTCATATTGGTACACAAATCACACACAAATAACCAGTTCATGAGTTGATGCCATGAGAGATCAGGAGATTTTGAGAATGGACTCAAATAAATCTGTCTATCAGCGTAGGTATGCAAGAGTGAAATTGCTGTCTGGGTTTTACTGTTTGCCATTTCTTCTACTTTGAATCCTCTTCCATCACATGTATTAAAACTGCATGGCTTCCCAAATTCCAAATTCCACTCAGGCTTGGGGATTTCAATTTCCCAAGCAGCTCACGTAACAAAGGTGCTCAGTGGAGTTTTGTTGAGCGTCAGTGCTTGTCTGTGTGTGTTTCCAGCGTGTCAGAAATTTACATTGTGAGGTTTCAAGAATATGATACATGGCTAGTACATCCTCAGTCTCTGATCAAGTGATTTAGTTATAGATCACAGCTGATAAACTATAAAGAGTTTAACCTCAGTTCTCTAAAAAAATGGTTATATAGTAATTATACACATACACTCTGCTTAATACATTTACGTAGATGATGCACTAAAAGGTAATATACCCTCTTGTTAACAATGGTTATCTCTACCTGTCTAAATTTTCCAAATTTTTTATAATTACCAGGGATTGTTTTTATAATCGGAAATAATATTATTTAAAAACAGAAGCATTTCTAATCCCACATATAATTGACCATAAGGATACCAGTAATTTTTTTCTCCTTGAAAAGATCCCTGAGCAAACTATCATTACATTGTAATTTAACTCAATATCTGTTTTTTGCAGATTTAACAAAACTTAAACCTGACCCCCAAAGTTTGCATACATATGCATATGCCCTGTAGCTCCTTCATCTCCACCCACTGTAAGTCATTAGCATGAAGCCTTACTTGATTGAGCTTGACCCAGGTCTATAAAGCATTATGCAGAACACAAAGGAACAACTGGGAGGAAAATTCTGATTAAGCAGCTCAGCATTAAGGATCCCATAGCTGTTCTGCTGTTTCAAACCTGGGTAAAGCAACTACAGAAAAAATCCCAGATAATCAACCAAGAATGGGCTGATACCTCAAAATATCCAAGTCTGTGTTGTTTCATAATAATAATGCTTGTAATTATTAAATACTTAACTTATGCAAGCCCCTGAGTCAGGCCATTATACAGATTACCTATTATTGTCCCAACAACACTGTGAAGTAGATACTATTTTTATCCCATTTTAAAGGTAGGTTTTGGATTCCAGAATAATCAAGTTACTTGTCTGATGGATCTTGGACATGACTGGCACCATCTTGGACATGACCAGTGCCATTTTAGGCAAGGCCAAGGACAAAATGGCCCCCCAACCCCTTCCCCCTTCCCTTTACGAGAAGCCTTGTGACTTCCGTGAAATAGAAACTCTTTTGCTTCCACATGGGTGCAATGGCCCTCCCTCATATTGCCCCTCCTTGATTGCTTCAGCTAGCCCTTGGTGCCCTACAGTCTATTTAAGCTCTGCCACCCCTGGGCCTGGTGCTGCCCTCCATTTTGAGGGCAGCCCCAGGCTGCCCTCCACTCTGAGTGCAGCCCGGCAGATTCTTTCCTTTAATAAAGCTTGATTGGTACCCACCGTTTTGGCTCACTTTCTTTCATTTTGGTGCTGAAACCCAGGAAGAATTCTGGCCAATGTTGTTGGACAATCCCCACCTGGGTCGATTGGCCCTCAGCTGCCCTTCCTGGACCTGCTGAACTGGGTACATTCAGGACTCTCTCCTTTTGCCATTTCAGACCAATGCATCCAACACTGGCCTCAATTCAGGGTGAGTCAGTGGTTCTGTCCTACCTACTTCTACAGGATCCTCTGAATACTCAACGACTACTGTCTACTTCCCGAAGAGCAGGCACCTGGTCAGGGGAACTCCTCTCATGCCCCCCCCCCACCCCCCAGCTATTGGAGAATGCTTCATTAGCTGGTCATGGCTTTTCTCTTGAAAAGGAGGTGCACAGCAAAGAGGATGCTCTTTCTTGGCACCCTTCTTCTACCAGGACAGCCCGTTTCCTTTCTTACACTCTACATCAGAGCCTCACAATCCAAACCTTCATGCTCTATGCCCTTGGGCTGTCTCCTGGCCAATTAACCCCTTTGCCTCCAGGGAGACATTAAACCTAAATGTCTCATTTTCTACTGTACTCTATGCTGTACACCTCTGGGCTGTCTCCTGGACAATCTCTCAGCCTCCAGGGAGACATTAAAACTCGAACACCTTGTTACAATGGATCCCAGTGGCCACAAGATGGCACACTCAATTTAGATACTCACTGGAACAGCAAAAGCTGGAAAGATTCCTCACATTCAAGCCTTTTCCTTCTATCTCTAATCTGGTCCTTCTCTCTCAGTCAAAACTGTCCTATGTTTCAAATTCTCCTAGCTCATGCCCAACCTCACCTTCTGTCAGACTTTTAATCTGTCAGACTACTCTGCTCCCTATACAGGCCACCTCAATTACCTCCGTGCACTCCAAATCCATCATCAGCCCCTCCACCTTTTCCCTCTCTTTGCCCTCAGCCACCCAACCCCCTTCTTCTTTTTCCCCTTCATCAGGTAACAACCCCACCTCAGCTCTGGCTCCTTTATATCCCACTCTGTGAAGTGGCTGGAATGGAGGGAATTGTCTGAGTCCATAGACAGGGAGCAGGTCTGGATAGTGGCCCAAGAACAGGCATATGAGGTACATCTCAAAATAACCGATGGCCAGTGGGAGCCATTGCAGTTCCTCGCACGGACCCAAATTGGGACTATCAGGTTGGCCATGGGGACTGGGATCTCTGGAATAACATGATCACACACTTGATTTATGGCCTCCAAAAGGCTACTAATTCCTAACCCACTCTCTGGGGCTTTACATAAATACACACATATAGATCCAAACTCCCCTGCAGGCATGGCCCTTTTACACTACCTCCTCAATGCAGCTTTCAAGGTTTTTAACAATAGAGAGGAGGAGGAGAAAACAAGGACCATTACAAAAGAGATCAGGCCAAATACCAGATCCTGGCTAATACTACCTGTGGTTCACACACTCCAAAGCTGCCTGCCTCTAGGAGCAAGCAACTGGGGAACTGCTTCAAGTGTGGTCAGCTGGGCCACTGGGCATGTGCCTGTCATAACCCCAGGCCCCCTCCCAGGCTCTGTCCTCACTGCAAGCAGCCAGGTCCCTGGGGGGATTGACTGTTCCACTCACCAGAGAGGGAGCAGCCCAGTCCCCAACCCACAGCATTTTGCTTCACAGCCATCCCTACTGGAGCTTCTTGGCTTTGCCCAGGAGGAGGACCAATGATGCCCAGGGCCTGAGGCCCCCACATAGATCACCACATGTGAGCCCAGGATAACTCACCTCATAGCAGATAAGCTGATCTCTTTTGTCATCAATACAGGGGCCACTTATTCTACCCTTCCTGAATACACAGGACCAAAAACCTATCCCCTATCACAATAGTAGGGGTCATGGGATCAGAATACTGCCCATGGATCACTTAACCCCTTTCCTGCACCCTACATCATACCCAATTCACACACAAATTTTAATAATGCCTCTATGCCCAACCCTCTTACTGGGACAGGACATTATTTTCAAATTCAAAGCTGCCCTTACCCTAAACACTTTAACTCCAGCCACAATGCTCCTGTTACAGGCTGCCCCAGACCTGAGCCCTGAAACCTCTACCCTCCCCTTTCCCCCTGACAAAGTTAATCCTATAGTATGGGATACCTCCTCACCCTCCATCTCTACTCCTCGCCCTCCCATCTTTGTGAGGCTGTGGGATCCTTCTTCTTTCTCTAACATCCCACAATACCCCATTGCTAACAAACACTCAATAGGCTTAAAACCCATCATACACAAACTTTTCTTCTCATCTCTTATGGCCTACCTGCTCACCTTTTAATATATCCATCCTTCCAGTTATAAAGCCTAATGGCTCATATCATTTAGTACAGGACTAATAGTGACATGCCCTATTCCCAACAGCTTTCTTGGACAGGTTTGCCCCAGGGATTTTGGGATAGCCCTGACTTCTTTAGCCAGGCCTTAGCTCAAGACTTATCTGACTTCTCCCAATCTCTAGCACTTTAATACAATATGTGGATGACCTCCTCCTTTGTCGCCCCTCCTATGAAGATTCACAGGCCCACACTGTTGCTCTCCTAATTTCCTGGCCTCCAGGGTATATTGAGTGTCCTCCAGCAAGGCCCAAATTGCTTCTCCTTCAGTGACCTATTTGGGAGTCCACCTCATCCCCAAAATGAGAAAAATAACTGGATCACAAGAGTCTAATTTCTGAATTCCCTACTCCTACCACAAAGGGTGAAATCCTTTCTTTCCTGGGTCTTGCAGGATATCTCCGTCTGTGGATCCCTAACTTTGGTGTGCTAGAAAAACCACTTTATGAGGCAGCCAAAGGGGATCCTGCCATTCCCTTAGATCCCACAAAGCCCATTCATTCTCCCTTCCAGTGATTAAAAGCTGCTCTCCTTGCAGCCCCAGCTCTATCCCTCCCAAACCTATCTCATCCTCTTATTTTATATGTCACCAAAACCCAAGGATTGGTGGTCAGGGTTTTGGGACAATAGGCAGGAGATATTTTCTCCCTGGTTGCATACCTCTCTAAACAACTAGACACCACAGCCTGGGGATGGGCCCCTGTTTATGGGCCTCAGCAGCAGCTGCCCTTTTAACACAAGAAAGCTCTAAACTAACTTTTGGACAACAAACAGTCAAGAACTTATCAGTCATAAGGCCAAGTCAATTCTCTCCCTTTCCTGCCTATAACTTATCCACTTTACCTTCATTGAAAATTCCCAGTTTCCTTCAAACCTTGCCCTCCCTTAAATCCAGCCATTCTCATCCCAAAACACTCACGATCCTTAGAACATAATTGCATGGAGGCTTTAGAACTCTTTCTCAATCCCTTTCCACACATCTCCCCAGATCCGATTACGTGGCCCCCAACATACATGGTTCATAGACGGGAATGTCACCTCCACGCCCACCCTCCAGGCAGGTTAGGCCATAGTAAATCTAACACAAACTGTTGAGGCTGTCCCCTTCCCCCTAACACCACTTCCCAACAGGCAGAATTCATTACCCTCACCCACGCTCTCACTCTGACAAGTAACAAACGAGTCATTATATACACTGACTGTAAATATGGTCACCACATCCTACACTCCTGTGCAGCCATATGGAAGGAGAGAGGATACATGACCACTCAGGGAGGGCCCATAAAAAACAGACATCTTATCAAGATACTTCTTGAGGCTGCACAACTCCCAAAGGAGGTTGGGGTTATACACTGCAGAGGACACCAAACCCCTAATGA
>NW_007738416.1:10180-28868 GCF_000696425.1 Galeopterus variegatus | reverse complement strand
TTGAGGCTGCACAACTCCCAAAGGAGGTTGGGGTTATACACTGCAGAGGACACCAAACCCCTAATGACCCCATAGCCCAAGGAAAGAAACTGGCCCCACTCTTCCTATCCCTCTCAGGTCCTTCTCATGGCCCCTATGCCCTCACCCCAATACACACTTCAAGAAATACAACACTTTCAACAGTTGGGAGCACAGAGGAGGGACAACTGCTATACTCTCTCCGGTCGCTATGTCCTCCCTACCACTCAAGCTGAGCAAATCCTTTTAGACTTCCATAATTCAGTTCATATAGGTTATGAACCCCTACTACACCTTTTTCAGCCCTTATATTACTCTCCTCACATGGCCATTTACTAAAACAAATCACTCAAAACTGTCCTCTGTGTACTCGTTGCTCAAATCAAGGTGGCCTCCAAATTTGGTTCTCTCCCACCCACCAGGCCAGAGGGTACACTCCTGGCCGGGATTGACAAATTGCCCTATGCTTCAGAGGATGCTACAGCAGTAATGCATGCTCTCACTTCAGAAATCATCCCTCATTTTGGCCTACCCACCAGTCACTCACTCACCTATGGGCTGCACCCCTGCAAGTCCACAGGCCTCAGCCTCCTTGAACATATGTATGGTAGGTCCTTCATTCTCACACCTCTCCCTTCCAGCTTATTGCCTTTAGGCCAGTATCTCCCTACTCTTTCACTCATTAGGGATCTTCTTCAGGAACAGGCCAACCTTCTATTACCTCATCCTTTCCTCATCATCTCCTCAGAATTTAAACTGAGCCCAGGAGAGCAAGTGTATATTAAAACCCAAATCCCAAAGCCCCTCTTACCATGCTGGGAAGGGCCTTATACAGCACTTCTCACCACCCCCACGGCAGTAAAGGTACTATGAAAGGCCCCTTGGTATCACTTATCCTTGGTAAACTAGCACCTGAGACTTTACCCAGAGAAAGTGTTAACACCAAGCCAGAGGGGTCCCTCTGCTCAACCCCCAACCCAACATCTCCTCACACTTCATTCATTTTAGGACCCACAAAACTGAAAATGTCTAGAACCTCTACTTTTCCCCCAATCCCAGAAGAAGGATGATCCTTCCCCTGGCGATTATCCTCTCACTCTTGCAGACCCACTTCACGTCCTTTGCACAAAAGCTACTCCAAGACTGGTCCCGACCTGCTATCATGGGTTTGCCATTGTGGGACATGATAAGTATATTCTAGTATGTTCAGCCTCCCCACATGAAAGATACTGTATGTTCTAGTACTTGCTACAGGATTGGCCAGTGCTGCTCCAAAGGAGTGTAACATTATAAGAAAATTTCTCCTGACACTCCTTTACCTCCTATCAGTAGGATGCTTCTTAGCAATTTCATTGTGGCAATGTCCCCTTTAAATTCTTTCGGCTCCCTAACCCTTCACATCCTTCCAGTGTTTTTCCTCCTATCTCAATGCTCCCCCTTACCTGGAGCATGAGGTTCTAGGTCCACAGGGGTGATGCAGTCCTCAGCAAATCAGACTGGTCCCCGAGTGACTCATCCATCTCCCACTTTGCAAGAAACTTTTTGTGGTCACCCCCTATCCCTGTCGATGCAGGCTGCAATGTTTCCAGTCTCTTCACTTTCCTCTAATCTCACCTCAGTGGGGACTGTCAGCATTGTGCGGGGCCTGCTCACACTCTGCCTCACTAACACCAAACGCTACCACTCACTTACCCCTTCCTCATCCATGCCTTAAAACTGGAATATATTTCCTTTGTAAAACTACTTATCCCGCCGGCTTGTTGCTGACATCACCATCCAGACAGATGGAGGGATGGAGACAGGACTGGGACTAACTTTGGTCCCCTCTCTCAGGAAGTGCCCCCCACTCCCGTAGGGCACTAATTGTACCTTTTTTAGTCGGGGCAGGGATCCTTCCTGCATCTGGGACTGCTATAGTGGGCCTTGCTACTGCCTCTCAATTCTATCAAAAGCTCTCAGAAAAACTAAGTATAGATAACATCTCCTCCCTCCAGAGACAGGTCACCTCACTCAGGACAGTCGCTTTACAGACCGCTGGGCCTTTGACCTCCTTACAGATGAGAAGGGAGGCACCTGCCTCTTCTTGAGGGAGGAATGGTCTTATTATGTAAATGTGTCTGGGGTGATCCAAAACAACTTAAACCATTTAAAGGCAAGCATTGATCGCTGACACAATGGGTTACACAACACAAACACACCTTGGAGGTGGCCCCAGTCACTGACCTCTTGGATACCCTGGCTTATGCCCCTGTTAGGACCCCTAAATTGTGCTGGAACTCATCCTGCTTTTTGGTCCTTGTCTCTTTTGGTGCTTCTCTAATTTCTTGCAGGAACAAATGCAGGCTTTCACCAACCAAAAGGTTGCCGAATTGTTCGTGCAAGGAGGAGATCCGCCCCTCAGAATCAGTGACCTTTCCCTGGAAGAATACAGCCTCCCCACATGAAACCAATACCCTGCCACCTAATTGTTTTACCTGCCAACATGAATCTTTTATATTTTCCATATCTTCGCCTATCTCCAGCAGGAAGTAGCTACAGAAGAATGAGACCTTCACCCCTTTTCCCTTCTCCTTATACTTAAAAGGTGGGAATGATGGATTTTGGACATAACCGGTGCCATCTTGAACATGTCAGTGCCATTTTAGGCAAGGCCAAGGACAAAATGGCCCCTTCCCTTTATGAGAAAGCTCATGACTTTTGCAGGATGGAAACTCTTTTGCTTCCACATGGGTGCAATGCCCCTCCCTCACAATGCCCCTCCTTGATTGCTTCAGCTAGCCCTTGGCTCCCTACAGTCTATTTAAGCTCTCCCACCCCCAGCCTGGTGCTGTCCTCCATTTTGAGGGCAGCCCCGGGCTGCCCTCCACTCTGAGTGCAGCCTGGCAGATGCTTTTCCTTTCATAAAGCCTGATTGGTACCCAGCATTTCGGCTCACTTTCTTTCATTGTCCAAGGTCACACAGGTAGTAAATAGCAAAACTGGAATTCCTATCCATGGCTGCCTGATTCCAGACCTCAGCTCTTTTCTTTATACCCAGCTGGTCCATCCTGGATAATCCTTCCTCTACCAGGAAAATCAAAGTAGAAGGGCCAGGAATGTAAGGAGGGAAGCTAATATGTTCTAGAATTTTCTACCCTACCTATCCCTATGTCCACCTAGGAAAATCCTTTTGGATGGGGAAAGCTAATGGCAAATTGTGTAATCAAGTGGAACTACGAGGTCCTGATGAGCCCAGCACACATCTGGCAAGCAGTGTTTTGTTTCACAGATTGATTTTAAACAGATCTTTTTTCAGCATTTTCTTCTTCCCCTCATCCCTCCTTTTCTGCCTTGTTCTCTCTTTCTCTATTTCTCTTCTCCTCTCCCCCCCTGCTGGTTCTACAAACAAAATCAAGCTCCACTCTGGGTGATGTATGCAGTATTTCCTCTCACTGTGCTTGGCCTTAGAATATATTTGAAACCAGAACGCACAGGGATCAGCTAGAGAGAGAGAGACAGTCAGACAGAGAGACAGAGAGAAACAGTCTGGTCGTAGCTCCAGGCAAACAAAATAAAGCTTCCAGGACTAAGAAAACATGTAGGAACACTTTGTACCATGTAGGTGGTGACCACCTCCACATAGGTCTGGCTGTGTGGACAGTTGTACCTTTCCTTCTTTTGGTTTCTTTGTTTCCTTTGTGAAATCCAGAGGATGACTCTCATTTCCAATGCTCCTTATATGTTTGACATTCTGTGGTTCTTAAAGTGCCTACTAGAGTTAAATAGGAACAGATTATTGAATAGTAAGAGGGAAAATACAGTATAACAGAACCATTTAACTCTAGAAATGTTTGTAAAATATTTATTTTGGGCTGCACATTGTTTTATTTAAATCTAGAAAACAGTGCTTTTTGCTTTCTAATCCTTGCACTGTTCCTGCTTTGCTAGGAGATAGATGAATACTCTCATTCTTTTTGCTGTTTTAATTTCCTTAGTGGCTAAGCAAGGATCCAATCTACCTTTCAGAACTTTTGAATGGATTATAGCAAGACCTTTCATAATGCTTTATCTTACAACATTTCTCTCTGAACCATATGTTTATTTTCATGTACTATTTTTTTCTGAACAGTCATCAATAGTATTCACCTAAGAAATATATTCATACAATTGAATTAATTTCTCTAAATCCTTGGATAATCTCAAAATGTTTGGCTATGACTAATCAATGAATTGGAATTTTTGTACCATGTATTCAATCCTCATCTCATCTCCAATTTGATAACTCAATTGTACCTAAGAGTAATCTGAAAGCCAGGCAGTTGAAAATAATTTAATTCAGTGCTATGACAAGGACCAAACCTCAGATGCTGTATCAGAGGTCACAGTTCACAGATGAGCCAAAAACCTATGTCTCCTTTAGTAGCAAAAAGCCAACAAGCTGACCAACAAAATTTCTTTTGTGAGAGAAACAATTCATGGTAGAAAGTCTGTACAGACATTTGGGAAACAATAAGCCCACTTGTGTGCCCCAATATATAGAAATCACTGCATGTGTAGAAGAACATCAGACTTATTCCAATTACTGAGATCAAAACTTATAAAAATCATGTTATAAAAATAATAGTTCCAGTTTATTGAATATTTATTATATGTCAAGGACTTTAAAAATGTCATTTCAAAGCTTCATGTAGCCTTTTAAGGTAAATATTATAACCCCATTTTACAGATGAAGTAACCAAAGTTTGACACATGAATAACAACAATAAAAAATGTACAGAATTTACAATAGGCCAGGTACTAAATCCTTGACCACATACTACTTATATATTACACATACAGCTTATTTATTCTTCATAACAACCCTATGAGGCAAGTATTATTATTATAACAATTTACCATAAAGGAAACTGATACACAAAGAAGTTAAATAACTTGAGGATCACACAATTCAAATGTCATAGAGTCAGATTTCAAATTCAGACAGTTTGGTTCCAATATTTAGGCTCTAAAGTATTGCTCTAAACTAAGTATCACACAGAGAGAAAGTGGACATAGAAGGATTTGAATCTATGACTTGGAGTCCAGAGCCAGTATTCTTTCTAGGTCTTCATGTTTCTCAACCCTGACTGCTCTTTAAAACAGTATGGGGAGCATCTGGAAGGTAAGTTAAAGGGATGTGATCATTTTATCATGTGTGCAAACTGAAGGAGCTTTCAGTTGAGTTGCCTATTTATTCCTCAGTGTTAGTGAATCCTAAAAGAGGAGATAAGCACCTTTCCTGTTACTTGAAATGAAAGTTCTCATCTTGATTTATCAGTTGACTTGTTCGTCAGCTCTGAGGTAGGGTCTGGGCCCACGGACCCCAGCCTAAGCATGGAAAATATGCATGATAAGCACCTTTCCTGTTACTTGAAATGAAAGTTCTCATCTTGATTTATCAGTTGACTTGTTTGTCAGCTCTGAGGTAGGGTCTGGGCCCACGGACCCCAGCCTAAGCATGGAAAATATGCATTGGTTCTGCGGGAATGCTTTTATGCATTGGTTTTGTTTTGGTTTTTACCTCCCTTAACCTCTCACTTTGATAATCATGTATTGAATTGCAACTATGGGCAAAATACTATGGTGGGTATTTTAGGGAATGCAGATTCCTTGTCAAGGAAAGCACAATCTGTTGGGGGAAATATAAATATTGGCAGCTAAGCATAATTCAAAAGGGGCCCTTTTGGCTCTGTAACCAACTTCAAGTTTCTGCCCTGTGGGAGAAAATTAGAACATGTTCAGGTACACTCTAGGGGTCAAATTGAGGCACATAAAGGTGAGATATGGGGCCTTACAATGTGTTTCATTCTCCTAAATGAGTTTAGGCAATGCTGTGTGCATTTACTGTACACTGGAGAATTAGGTAAGACCTACCCTTACATCCCTGAGCAGCCTGAAGAAACTGCACACAGCCCTTCAAGTTCTGCACATCACATTTGGAAAGCCATTGATCCAGTCCATTTTATAGATGAGGACCCAGAATACCAAGCCAACTGAAGAGCTAAGGACAAAGAGTTAAAGGCAGAGTTGTACTAACACTCTTATGCCTTCGATTTTAGGCCAATGATCTTTTCCCACTACTTCCTGCCTACCTACATAGAACAACTGGAGAGAAGGGTGAGCGGGACAATTTCCTAGAAAAATTAATCATGACAGTCCATTTTCCAATATTGGCAAGATAGAACTCCTCTGGGGATTATCAGATACTTCTGAAATCACATTGTGATCAGTAATGGGATAACCATTAGCTATTAGACAACTAAAATGGACTGCCTCAAGAGGTCTATCCTGTGTTCTTAGACCTGGAATAGTACCTATGAAATTCCTGGTATGAAATTCCTTGAGCTTTGGCAGCCAAAAGTGAGTTAGGACACACTGAGAACTTTGCCAGGATTCTAGATGGTATAGTCAGAAGTTTCTCTAGTTCAAACTTATTCCAAAGAGTGGTGCTACATTCTAGCTAATGTCATTGAACCACTCTGATAAAATTCTGTTCAAGGACACAACAAATTCTAAAAGCTGGTTGTATTTTGTTGCTTATGTATCCGTTTGATTCAAAAGAAGACAAGCATTATTCAGTAGAATGAGTCAATGTCATTGTCACTTCCTTGTAACTTGGGCCTAAACAAATCCCTTCAGTTGTTAAATGATAAATTGAGCTTTAGAGAGCATTAGAGGCTATACAATGAATTAGTGACGTGAACTATATCTTTACTTCCAGTCTGGTGCTATTTGGCAAGGCTCTTCATGACATCCTAAAGGAGGTCTTAGCTGATGTTCAAGATAGGCAAAGACCTCTTCAGCATAATCTTATTCTCTTCTATAGAAATGAATTGACCCTTAACCTGACCACACCCATAGCAGGATTTTCTCCACATAAAATGCACTTGAGCAATATTTCTTTCTGATAACCTTCAGCAACAGCGGGATTTATCTGAAGACAATCAGAATTATTTTCTCATTTTTTTTATGCTTTATGTTAGAAGATTTTAAAAAACCCCACACCTTTACACAGCATAGTAGAGAGAAAAATAAAATAATGATACACATGACCGTTGTTATAATTTTAAAAGTGCTGTATAAATTTATGATTTGGTTGTTAATTGGATTATTACTGATATTGATCACATAGAATATTATGAGTCATAATATTAAATACTTAGAATTCTATTATATTGAACTCTAGAAAAACATGGAGATAGAGGACAAGAGAGAACCTCCTTTGAATTCTCTTTCTACTACTGGGACTAAACATCCCCTGTGGATCTGAACCATTTATCAATCTATCCAGGAAAGGAGAGATTTTGTCCTCCTTTAAGAATCAATCAATTATAGAAAATGGCAAAATAAGAAACTCCATAAACATGACCTTCAATGAAAGCAATGAAAAAGTTAGCAAAACCTATTGGAATCAACCTTTTCAGAACTCTGGAATCTAACCAAAAGCTTACAGCAATCCAGATAACATTTAGTAAAACAAACAAACAAACTGGCTAATTCTCTTCAAGAAGTATGAATTTGTGTCTTAATTTGCTGTTCAACTAGCCAGCTCAACAGCAGCCTTGAAAATAACAGTTCATATTCGAGGTACCAATACCTGAGGGAGTAGGATGGAACATATTAGCAAAGAACTCTTATTTGTTCTGTCTCATGGCTCCCTGGAAGGCTTGCTCAAAAAGCCAGTCTTTATTTCACCTGACTGGAAACTTGCCTAATAGTAAATCTGTTACACCAGGGTTCACTGTCAAAGACACTTACAGGTAAATGTTTTAGTCTCTGCCTTGGTTTCACAGAGCCTGGAGGACAACCAGAGGTAATTATGTCTTCTAAGGTTTTTCCTAAGCTTGTGCACAGCCCTAGGCCTGCGCTTGACTTTGATATCCCCAGAAATATATTTAGTCTCTGCCTTGGTTTCACAGAGCCTGGAGGACAACCAGAGGTAATTATGTCTTCTAAAGTTTTTCCTAAGCTTGTGCACAGCCCTAGGCCTGCGCTTGACTTTGATATCCCCAGAAATATGTCAGAACTTTTCAAAGCCCTTATTCCCAAAGCATTTGATTCCAAGCTTTCCTCCCAAGTGTTCTAGTTAGTACATTGTTTGTCCCAACTGCTACCATTTTCTCAGACAACAGAGACTAAAACAGCCCTAGAAGCTTTCCCCTTAACATCAGGAAAAAAGCAAGGATGTCCCCTCTCACCACTTTTATTCAACATTGTACTGGAACTCCTAGCTAATGCAATAAGACAAGAAAAGGAAATAAAAGGCATCCAAACTGGAAAAGAAAAAAAGTACAATTATCTTAGTTTGCAGATGACTAGACCATACATATAGACAATCTCAAAGACTCTGTAAAACACTATTAAAAATAATAAGTTCAGTAAAGTTGTGGGATGCAAAACCAACATACAAAAATCAGTTGGGTTTCTATAACCTAAAAACAAAATATCTGAAAAGGAAATTAGGAAAACAATTCCACTTACAATAGCATCAAAAAGAATAAAATGCTTATAAATAAACTTGATTAACAAGGTGAAAGACCTATATACTGAAAACTGCATTAATGAGAGAAATTAAACAAGGTACAAACAAATGGGACGACATCTTGTGTTCATGTATTGTAAGGCTTAATATTGTTAAAATGTCCATAATTCCTAAAGAAATCTACAGAGTCAGTACAATCTCTACCAAAATCCCAAAGACATTTTTTTACAAAAATACAAAAAATGACTTACAGTTCATATGAAACCACAAAAGACTACAAATAGCCTAATCAATCCTCAGAAAGAAGAACAAAGCTGGAGGCATTACACTTTCTGATTTCAAAATATATTGTGAAGCTATAGTAACCCAAACAGTATAGTATTAGCATAAAGAATACATATAAATCAATAAAACTGAATAGAACTCAGAAATAAATACACACTTATATAGTCAATTGACCTTCCACAAATATGCCAAGAATACACAATGGTGAAAGGACAGTCTCTTTAATAAATGGTGTTGGGAAAACTGGATATCCACATATAAAAGAATGAAATTGGATTCTATCTTATACTGTACACAAAAATCAACTTAAAATGGATTGAAGACTTTACAATCTGAAACTTAAAAATTCTAGAAAAAAACACAAGAAAGTTTCATGATGTTGGTCTTGGCAATGATTTCATGTATATGATGCCAAAAACACAAGCATCAAAAACAAACAAGTTTTAGTTTACATTAAACTGAAAAGTTTCTGAACAGCAAAGGAAACAATTAAAAGGGTGAAAAGGCAACTTATGGAATGGGAAAATACTTGCAAACCATATTACAATAAGGGGTTAATATACCAAATATATAAGGAACTCATCAACTCAGCACAAAAACCTAATAATCCTATTTTTAAAATGAGCTAAGGACTTGAATAGACATTTCTCCAAAGAAGATATACAAATGTTTGACAATATATGAAAAAATGCTCATCATCATTAATCATAAGTGAAATGTAAATCAAAACCACAATGAGATATCTCCTCACACATGTCAAATAGCTGTTATCAAAAAAACAAAAGTAACAAGTGTTAACAATGATGTGGAGAAATCTGAACCCTACTACATGATTGGTGGGAATGAAACATGGTGCACCTGCTATGGAAAACAGTAGGGAGGTTCTTCAAAAAAACTGAAAATAGAACTATCATATGATCCAGCAATCCTACTTCTGGGTATAGATCCAAAAGGATTGAAATCCGGATCTTGAAGAGATATTAGCACTCTCATGTTCTTTACAGCACCATTCACAATAGCTAAGATGTAGAAACAATTTACAGATCCATGGACAGAAGAATGGACAAAGAAATATGGTACAATTAAATACTATTTACCATATAATTAAATACTATTTAACTTTTAAAAGAAAGGAAATTCTACAATATGCCCCAGCAGAAATGGACCTTGAGGACAATTTGCTACGTGAAATAAGCTAGACACCGAAATACAAGGACTACACAATCCTTCTTATATGAGGTATCTAAAAGAATCAAATTCATAAAGTCAAAGACTAGAATGGTGGTTACCAGGAAACAAGGGAAGGGGAAATTTGGAGTTACTTATCAATAGACACAAATGTCAGTTCTTCCCAACTTCATTTATAGATTCAATGAAGTACCAGTCAATTCCCAACAGATTATTATGTGGATTATGACAAACTTATTCCATAATTTATACAGAAAGATGAAAGACTCAGAATAGCCAGCATAGTACTGATGAAAAATAAAGTCAGAGGACTGATACTACACAACTTCAAGACTCACTACAGTTATAGCAATCGAGACCATGTGGTATCGGTGAAAGAACAGAAATAAAAATCAATGGAACAAAACAGATCAACACAAATATAGTCAACTGCTCTTTGAGAAAGGATCAAAGGCAATTTAAAGGAAAAAGAGTAGTCTCTTCAACAAATGGTACTGGGACAACTGGACATACACAGGAAGAAATGAATCTAGACATAGACCTTACACCTTTCACAAGACTTAACTCAATGTGCCTTATACACCAAAATGTAAAACACAAAAGTATAGAACTTCTAGAAGATAACACAGGAGAAAATCTAGGTAATTCTTAGTTTGGTGGTAAGTTTTTAGATACAACACTAAAAGCATCATTCATGGAAGAAAAAATTGATAAGATGGACTTTATTAAAATAAAAACCTCTGCTCTGTGAATGACACTGTTAAGATAATAGAAAGAAAAGCCACAGAGTGGGAGATAACATTTGCAGAACACATATCTGATAAATGACTTCACTCCAATATATAGAAGGAACTTTTGAAACTCAACAGTAAGAAAACAAACAGCCTAATTAAAAATGGGAAAAATATCTGAACAGACATCACATCAAAGAAGATATGTATATGGCAAATAATCATATGAAGATGACTTCACTCCAATATATAGAAGGAACTTTTGAAACTCAACAGTAAGAAAACAAACAGCCAAATTAAAAATGGGAAAAATATCTGAACAGACATCACATCAAAGAAGATATGTATATGGCAAATAATCATATGAAGAGATGCTTAGCATCATATGCCAATAGGGAATTACAAATTAAAACAACAAGATATCACTTCACACCTATAAGAATGGATAAAATCCAAAATACTGACGATACCAAATGCTGGTGTGGATGTGAATCAATGGGAACTTTTATTCATTGCTGGTGGGAAATCAAAATGGTACAGCCACTTTGGAAGACAGTTTGGCAGTATTATATGAAATAGTTTGACTAACATTATGTGTTTGTCAAAACATAGAGAAGTGTACAACATAAAGAATGAACCGTAATGTAAACTATAGACTTTAGTAACCAAAACAGATCAATATTGGTTTCTCAATTGTAATAAAGGAACCACACTAATTGGGAGTACTTTCCTGCTTTCTGGCACAAGGTGTTCTAGGCTCATGTTGTACTTACTCTGTCTCAGCACTGGAATCATTCATTTCTCTAAGATCCAACTAAGTGCTCTTGATTAGAGGCTCACTTTAGATTCATAAACATAAATAAAGTGAAAGTAAAAGGTTTGGAAAACATAATGTATACAATAGTAACCAAAAGTGAGCTGATGTAGCTATATAAAATAGACATTGAAACAAAAATTGCTATGCAAGACAACTAGGGATAGTATCTAATTCTTCAAGTAGACATAAAAATTATGAACATATGTGCACCTAACCATGAGTCCCAAAATACATGAAATGAAAACTGACAGAAATGAGGGGAGAAAAAGACAACTCAACAATAACCATGGGAGACTTCAATACTCCACTTTCAGTAGTGGATAGAATTAGACAGATGATCAGTGACGAAACAGAAAACTTAGGCAAAGCTATAAACCAAATAGACTTAATAGACATCTGTAGAACACTCTACCCAACAAAAGATGAATGTATGCTATTTTCTAGTATACACAGAACACTCGCCAGGATTGATCCTATGTTTGGCCATAGAGCAAGTCTCAGTAAACTCAAAAAGAATGAAATTATACAGTATATATTCTATAGCCACAATAGAATAAATTAGAAATCAATAAGAGAAGGAAGTATAGAAAATTCACAAATTTATAAAAAATTAACACTTCTAAATAACCAGTAGGTCAAAGAAAAAAAAATCACAAAGGAAATTAGAAAATACTTTGAGATGAACAAAAATGAAAATACAACATGCAGAAAGTAAAGGAATGCAATGCTCTGAAGAAAATTTTCAACTGTGGGGGCCGGCCCGGTGGCGCACTGCTATAGTGCGCCACTTGGGAAGTGCGGTGGCGCTCCCGCCGAGGGTTCGGATCCCACATACGGACCGGTTCCTGCTCACTGGCTGAGCGAGGTGTGGGCGCAACACCGAGGGTTGCGATCCCATTGCCGTCCCGGTCCGGTACGGGCGCGACACTGAGGGTTGCGATCCGTTGCCGGAGAGCAAGTCTCAGTAAACTCAAAAAGAATGAAATTATACAGTATATATTCTATAGCCACAATAGAATAAATTAGAAATCAATAAGAGAAGGAAGTATAGAAAATTCACAAATTTATAAAAAATTAACACTTCTAAATAACCAGTAGGTCAAAGAAAAAAAAATCACAAAGGAAATTAGAAAATACTTTGAGATGAACAAAAATGAAAATACAACATGCAGAAAGTAAAGGAATGCAATGCTCTGAAGAAAATTTACAACTGTGGGGGCCGGCCCGGTGGCGCACTGCTACAGTGCGCCACTTGGGAAGTGCGGTGGCGCTCCCGCCGAGGGTTCGGATCCCACATACGGACCGGTTCCTGCTCACTGGCTGAGCGAGGTGTGGGCGCAACACCGAGGGTTGCGATCCCATTGCCGTCCCGGTCCGGTACGGGCGCGACACTGAGGGTTGCGATCCGTTGCCGGACACAAAAAAAGACAAATAGGGGAAAAAAAAAAAAGAAAATTTACAACTGTGAATGCCTACTTTAAAATATAAGAAAGATCTCAAATCAATATCTTAACCTTCCATCTTAAGTAACAAGAAAAACAAGAGCAAATTATGCCCAAAAGAAGAAGAGGAAAGGAAAAATAAGAATACAATGCAGAAATGGAGAATAGAAAAATGACAGAGAAAATCAATGAAAACAAAAGTTAGTTCCTTGAAAAGATCAACAATATTGAAAACTTTTATCTAGACAGAGTTAGAAAAATATTAGAGAACACTCAAATTACTAAAACAAGGAATACAAGTAAGGATATTAGTACAGACTATACAGAGATACAAATCTATATGTAAGAGAATATTATGAGTAACTGTATGCCAACAAGCTGGATAAATGGACAAAGTCCTAGAAACATACAAGCCACCAGAACTAACTTAAAGAGGAATAGAAATCTGAACAGATCTATAACAAGTAAAGAGATGAAATTAATCTCTTCTTCCATAAGATAGAAGAGAAGGGAATACTGCCTACCTCTTTCTGTGAGGCAGGTATTACCCTGATACCAATATCAAAGATACAACAAGAAAAAAAAAAAACAATGACTAGAGGTAAATATCCCTTATTAATATAAATACAATAACATTAGAAAACTGAATTAAGCAGCATTAAAGGGGTAACACACATGACCAATTATGATTTATCCCAGGAATAAAAGGTTGGTACAACTTATCAAGATTAATTTAATACATCCTAATAATAGAATGAAAAGCATACATATGATCATCTCGATAGATGCAGCAAAAGCACCTGACAATATACATCTTTCACGTTAAAAATATTAGCAAACTAGGAACAGATAGGGACTTCCTCAGTCTGATAAAGTGTATCTACAAAACTACACAACCAATATCATACTTAATGGTAAAAGACTGGCCACTGTTCCCCGCTGGAATTAGTGGTGATGTTTACAGAATACTATAAATATAGTAAAAACCACTGAACTGTATATTTTAAAATGGCTAAAATGGTGAATTTTATGTCCAATAAAAAAAAAGGAATCAACTGTCAAAAACAGATTCTAATTTCTGTCTAGCCTATGGATTACCCTCAGATGGTTTTTTAGAAACAATGAAAACAGGATAAGAATTAGGAAATATTTCTTGTTCTAATTGACATCTCCTGAAGGGATAAACACTGGGGCACAGGTTCATGTGATAAAAAATAGAAGAACTGTTCTATGAAAGAAACAAAAGTAATTACGAATTAGATATATGAAATCTTACTCAATGGACAATTCTGGAAAGTATAAGCAACAAATTTCATTTTCTCAAACATGTGTATGAATTTAAAAGCATTCCCGCCTAGAAGGAGTGGGAGGAACGGTGATGAAAAGTGAATTTTAGTGATGGTAACGCGTGTATCAAGCGGGGACTGTTTGTTGGGGAGACGCTAGAACAGCAAGTACCAGCAGAGCTCTGAAAGGCTACGGAAGATGATGTGACAAGGACAGACGTGTTTAGAAGCTGTAGCACTAGAAGGAGGACATGAAGAGCAGGTTGAGAGCAGGCAGGTTAGGTGTGTCGAGAAGGTCTTAGCATCAGTCAAGAAAGTGCTAGTGCAGGGTCATATATGTGAGTGACGGATAAGGACAGGAGAACTGCTTGCTTTTAGGACTATAATGCCTCAACTGGAAATTCCAGCTGAATAAAATAAAAAAGGAGTAGGGGGAGAAGAGGGAAGAGAAGGGGAACAAGGAAGACAGGGCGGAGGAGAGTGGAGGGGAGAAGACAGACAGATCCCTTTTTAAAAACATACCTACTCCCTACCAAGCGGGGACTGTTTGTTGGGGAGACGCTAGAACAGCAAGTACCAGCAGAGCTCTGAAAAGCTACGGAAGATAATGTGACAAGGACAGACGTGTTTAGAAGCTGTAGCACTAGAAGGAGGACATGAAGAGCAGGTTGAGAGCAGGCAGGTTAGGTGTGTCGAGAAGGTCTTAGCATCAGTCAAGAAAGTGCTAGTGCAGGGTCATATATGTGAGTGACGGATAAGGACAGGAGAACTGCTTGCTTTTAGGACTATAACGCCTCAACTGGAAATTCCAGCTGAATAAAATAAAAAAGGAGTAGGGGGAGAAGAGGGAAGAGAAGGGGAACAAGGAAGACAGGGCGGAGGAGAGTGGAGGGGAGAAGACAGACAGATCCCTTTTTAAAAACATACCTACTCCCTACTCAGTAAAAGTGAAGAAACAAGGCTTTAGCTTGTGAGAAAGAAAACAAGGGAGAAAAGAAGAAAAAAAAAAAAAGGAAAACAGAGGAAGGACCTATTAAAATCTGACTAGTGACTTTGACTTTATGTCCAATGCATTTGAGCAGTGTGATAATTATGCACATACGACTTATCTGTCTTCTATATACAAAAACACAGAGAACCATCGGTTTTCCTAGTGGTTCTTTAACAGTACATCATAACTTCTTGGAGGGCTTGTTAAAACTTAGATTTTTGACCCAACTCCTAGAGTTTTTCATGCAGTAGGACTGAGATAGGGCTGAAAAAGTGCATGTCTGACAAGTTCCCAAGTGGCCGACTGTGGCCAGTACAGGGACCAACGACGCTTTGAGAACCACGGATTCAGAAAAGCAGGGTGCAAAGGGAGAGCTTAGATTTTTGACCCAACTCCTAGAGTTTTTCATGCAGTAGGACTGAGATAGGGCTGAAAAGGTGCATGTCTGACAAGTTCCCAAGTGGCTGACTGTGGCCAGTACAGGGACCAACGACGCTTTGAGAACCACAGATTCAGAAAAGCAGGGTGCAAAGGGAGAAATCCTGGTGGTCTGTGACTATAATGTCTGAAGAAGAAGGGATGAGAGTAGAAAAACCAGAGTATAAGCCAGTTATTTAAAGAGCACCTGCTGCCTGTGCTAGGTACTGGAGATCGGAGACAGAGGGGGCAACACAGGCAAATCTTTTCCCTCACAGAGCCGACAGTGCACTGATGTGTATGTATTTATATGGCAATTGGTGGTGGTGCTGTTTTGTTTTCCATGCAAATTTTTCTTATATGTAACCATGGAAATCCAAAATTCATCAAAAGTATATCCAAGATCTACAACTTTGTATATATATTAGATTCCATATAATAAAAAACTTGTGTTACAATAAATTCTGTTAAATGAGAGTCGGATGATGACACAGGCAAGAGCTGGAGCAGATAAATCAAGAAATGCTGGGAGACCTGTGCTCCAAGGGTTAAAAGACAAAAGTTTATTGATTGTTTAATCCCCAAATATTCTTTACTCCAAAGGAGAATTTCTTTAAGAGAGGCCTGAAGCAAAAAAACACCCAAGGTAGAGTTGCTAGAATTAGCAAATAAAAATATAGGACATCCAGTTAAACTTGAATTTCAGATAACAAACAACAATGCATTTAATATGAGAAAGCTCTGTACACTATTTGAGACAGACAAACTAAAATACTTCACACTGCTTATCTCAAATTCTAATTTAACTGGGTGTCCTGTATTTTATCTGGCAACTCTAATCCAGGTGGACTTTGACCAAACATTAATTCAATGAACATTTAATATATTGTCAATCTTATAAAGAAGATAGAAGCATAGAACATATTCTATCCCACACATAATACAACAAAGAAGTTTTAAAAAATGGCCAAACTACAAAAGTTTTAGGGATGCATGGAGAGGGAGACCAATTTGGCTGTAATAGTCAAGGAAGGGGAGCTACATCATCAAGCATGATGATGTTAGCTGATCCTGAAGGCTGAGCAGGATTTGATTAGACAAAAGCTAGTATCAAGAGTATGCAGAAGAGATGAACAGCATGGATATAAAGTGTAGAGTCTGGATTAAGAATAGCTGGCAAATGAGAGAGGGAGATCAGCTGAGATGGACTGAGCCAATTCTTGGGCACACCCTCACAAGCTGCATAGCACAAGGTATCTTGCATCACAGTTACTGACACTCATCAAAATGTCAATATATAACCATGACCATAAACTTCACACCCCCGCTTTTTGAGCATCATGAGGATCACATGGAGAGACCTGAAAGCACAGCACACCACAGGCCACCTAGACACTCAGAGCCCTTAAGACAAAGAAACAGCATCTGATGTTTGTTTATTAGAAGTTGGTTGTTTGTTTATTAGAAAATAAATAGATCTTGGGTCCCAAGGCCAAGGACAAGATGCTTGGGGATTTGCACCTATGGAGAAGAAAAAGGCAGCCTATGGAAGAAGCCAACTTTCTTTCTGATTCTAGTTGGAAATGAAAGTACTGTATTTCCTGTATACCCAATGCTACAGCATCAAGCCTCGGCTTAGAGTCAGTAGACCTGAGCCCTGGTCTCTTGAGCATGCTCTCAAGTGAGATAGCATCTGGGCTTCAGTTTTCCAGCTGTAAAGTGACAGTTTGGGATTATATGATCTCCGAGGGCCCTTCTAATTTAACACTCAGTGATTAATTGGATAAATCATCCATTCATTAAACACTTACTGAGAGACTACCATATGCAAGGCAATTTCCTAGGAGCTGTGACGGATACAAAGAGAGTCATTTATTTATAGTTATTTATTCATCACTAGGTGAAACTATGAAGTAAGTAGTTGGCCACTTTTCTGCATCTTTACGTTGAGGGACCCACCAGGGCACTCTGTAGAGGGCTGGCCTCTGGCTGAGTGAACTCAGATGCCAGGATTTGTTATAGCCAATCTCCTGCCTCCCTTTTATCTTTATTTTACTCCCTTCTCTAAGTCCCCTCAAGGAAAACTCCGCTCATCTGCATTTCATTCCCTAGGGTGTACTGGTCTCAGCCTTCCAGGGTAAGAATTAACTCATCTGACAAACTCAAATGTGTCAAAGCCCTAAACAAAGAAAGAAGAGAAACACATCCAAGTTAACCTGCAAGGTAATGGTGTACTTCAATCTTTTTTTTTTTTTCCTACATATTAGTAACTTCAACTAGGAATTGATCATGATTAAACAAAGCATAAAACAAAGGAAAATACACATTTACCAAGGCTTATTGGCACTGGGGCAGAGTTAAGTGCTATCATGAACCATCTCACTTGATCTGCATAACCATCTAGTGACAGTTTATTATCCTCATAGATAAACCAAAGGCATGAAAGAGGCAATAAACTTGGCTCAGGTCAAAAGCACCAGGGCCAGAAATAACAAAACCAATGCCCTTCCTAGTACACTGGCTGATCTACAGGCATGGTTCCAGGCTGCCATTGTGTTTTAGCCACTTGAATGGTACATCAATTAAAAACAGCTGAAGTAACAAAGTGTTTTTAAGGAATATGTAGATTCAATTTGTTTTTAATAATGTCAGTTTCAATGTCTTCATTCCAACATGCTTTTCTTGATGTTCAAAGGGGAAACTTACAGTCCAAGTGCGAGATTTTTGCACATAATTCCTGCCACAAGAATATCTGTCCACACAATGCCGTAGGTCATTCATATTGTAGCAGGAAAAAGTTTGCAAAGTACTGAATGGTAACCAGGTGGATATGAGGACCATATTGGACAGATGAGCCTCATTTCATCCTGAAATTGCACATTGAGTGCAGATATCTAACCTTCATACATATACTGCTAGCCTCACATCTTTAAAGGAGTGTGTGTGTGTGTGTGTGTGTGTGTGTGGTGTGTGCGTGTATGAGAGAGAGAGAGAGAGAGAGAGAGAGAGAGAG
>NW_007738416.1:4927-9180 GCF_000696425.1 Galeopterus variegatus | reverse complement strand
GTGTGTGTGTGCGTGTGTGTGTGTGTGGTGTGTGCGTGTATGAGAGAGAGAGAGAGAGAGAGAGAGAGAGAGAGAGAGACATGGGGGTGAGGGAGGGGAGAGAGAGGGAGAGAAGACAAAACAGACCCAGAAACAGCTCTCCAGTACCCATAAGGAGTTCATTTGGACTACCATTACTTTAAAGCAACTATGCTTTTACAATTTATACAACAAAAGTGGAAGCTTTTCTAAAGCTGTGTTATTATATATGCAGCTGTTTTCTTAATATTTTCATGGCTCAGAATCATTGTGATAACCGTGTAGTGTTTTGTACAATACGGTGATACCCTTGAAGATAATCATGTGTTCAAGGATGTATATATCTCTACCCTAATGAGCTCCTGATCACTTGCTTTTTTGTGGTTTTGGGCATTTTAACAAATGAGTCCTTTTACCCCTTGCTGGAAGGAGGAGGGTTGGAAAAAAACTTGTTTGAGGATAGAGCACATGTTGAACCAATGGACTTACCAGGTTGATAATTCAGAATGGGGAGCATGGTTTAGCCATGAAGGACAATTTGAAAATGAAGCCAGAAAACAAACCAGCACAACGTTTGATGTGAACCGAAGCAAACATGTGGAATGAGATGAAGGAATGGCTCTGGGGAGTGGGGAGCATGGTTTAGCCATGAAGGACAATTTGAAAATGAAGCCAGAAAACAAACCAGCACTACGTTTGATGTGAACCGAAGCAAACATGTGGAATGAGATGAAGGAATGGCTCTGGGGAATTAAAGAGAGAAACTACGGGAAAAGCTAGGATGAAGGGCCAGGCTCTGCTCATCCTGTCCAACCGGTGGCTTCTTCTCAAGCAGCCATTTTCCTTGTCTTTGATGCTGTTTGCTATTCTCAGTTCCCTGACTCCTCTCTTGCTGGCTTATCAGTGGATATTGCTGCCTTCCACTGTCAGTGTCTGTATGGAATCTCCTCTGCTGACTCCTCTGGTGCAGCTCTGGATTTGAAAAGCAGAAAGGCAGGTGATAGAACTGTAAGTTTTAAAGGAATGAACAGGATGTGAGTGAGGCCCTATAAGAAGCAAAGTGCTCAAGTTTGGGTCTGTGACCACTATAACATCTATTGTCACTACTCAGATGCCTTCTTGGTTTATTTCTGGTTTTCATTTGTATTTTAAATGGGGAGATAGCTAACTCTGCAGAGATAATTGCATTAGTTCCCTTGGTCTACCATAGCAAAGTATCACAAACTAGGCACCTTAAACAACAGAAATTCATTGTCTCACAATTCTGTAGATGAGAAGTCTGAGATCAAGGTGTTGGCAGCTTGGTTCCTTCTGAGGGCTGTGGGAGGAAAATTTGTTCCATGGTATTCTCTGAGGTTCTGGTAGTTTGCTGGCAATTTTTGGCATTCCTCAACTTGTACATGCATCACTTCAATCTCTACCTTCATCTCCACATGGCCTTCTCCATGTGTGTGTGTCTGTGTCCAAACTTCTCCTTTTCATAAGAATACAGTCATACTGGATTGAGCACCATTCCAATGTACTTAATCTGATCATCTGTAAGAACCCTATTTCCAAATGAGGTCACATTCACAGGTACTGTAGATAAGGACTTCAACATTTTTGGGGGAGACACAATTTAACCCATATAGTAGTGTTACTGTGTTATATCTGTATTTATGTGTACTCTGAAGAGAGGACATCTAATAAAGGACTGGCCAAACATACAAAGAACTCTTAAAACTCAACACTAAGAAAACAAACAACCTGATTAAAAAATGGCCAAATACCTTAACAGACTCCTCATCAGAGATGACATACAGGTGGCAGGTAAGCATATGAAAATATGCTCCACATCATACGTCAGCAGGGAAATGAAAATTAAAACAACAATGAGATACCATTACACACTTAATAGAATGGCCAAGACCTAGAACACTGACAACACTAAATGCTGATGAGGATGTGGAGCAACAGGAACTCTTGTTCATTGCTGTAGGAATGCAAAATGGTGCAATCACTTTGGAAGACACTTTGGTGTTTTTTTACAAAACTAAACATACTCTTACCGTATGATCCAGCAATCGTGCTTCCAGTATTTACTGAAAAGAGTTGAGAACTTATGCTCACACAAAAACCTGCACATGGATATTTATAGCAGCTTTATCCATAATTGCCAAAACTTAGAAGCAACTAAGATGTCTTTTAGTAGGTGAGTGGACAAACAAATTGGTACATCCTGATAATGGAATCTTATTTAGTGCTAAAAAGAAATGAGCTATCATGTCATGAAAAGGCATGGAGGAAACTTAAATGCATATTACTATGTTAAGGAAGCCAATCTCAAAAGCAACGTATAGTATGATCCCAACTTATGAAATTCTGGAAAAGGCAGAACTATGGGAACAGTAAAAAGACTAGTGGTTACCAACAGTTGGATGTGGGGAGAAGGATAAATACGCAGAGTACAGAGAGGATTTTCGGGGTAGCGAAAATACTCAATATAATAATTGAGTATTATTATAATTATATATAATAGTTTATATTATTATTATATATAATGATAGATACATGTCATTACACATCTGTCTAAACCCACAGAACATATATCAAGAGTGAACCCTAACATAAACTATGGACTTTGGGTGATTATGATGTGCCAATGCGGGTTCATTAATGGTAACAAATGTACCTTTCTGGTGGGAGATTTTTACAATGGGGGAGGCTAGGGATGTGTGGGGGTAAGAGGTTTATGAGAAATCTATGTCTCTTCCAATTTTGCTGTGAACCTAAAACTGCTCTAAAAAACTGAAGTCTTTAAAAAGAGAAAGAAAGAAGAAAAAGGAACTCTATTTAGGCTTTTGTGTAAATGTGACCCCCGTGAGACAGGCCTTTTCTTACTCAGGTCTCCAGAGATGACAGAGTTCCCAATTATAAAAAGCAGAACTGTCAAATCTGAGTAGACCATGAGACTTGGGCCAGGTGCTCTACTCTGCTCAAGACTGGGAGATGCCAGAGGCTCTCCAGGGCATCATGGTAAGGGGGAAGGAAGAAGACACTCAGGACCTCAGATATCAGAACAAGGATCTTCTGACCAACACAAACCAAGCAGGGTCCCGTCTGCCACCCCCGTGTCCTCACTGAGCAGTAAGGGGGTGGGGAGGGCACCTAAGCAGAAGTTAGAAAAGATAAAAGTATTATGTTAGAATGACAGGAAGTAGGGTATCAAGATAAGAGTCAACCAAGCAGGGTCCCGTCTGCCACCCCCGTGTCCTCACTGAGCAGTAAGGGGGTGGGGAGGACACCTAAGCAGAAGTTAGAAAAGATAAAAGTATTATTTTAGAATGACAGGAAGTAGGGTATCAAGATAAGAGTCATTAAGAATAAAAAAGTAATTTTTTGATGAGTTATGGTTTTTAGTAGTTTCCAGACTCTTACTTGTGATTCAACTGAATAATTCTCACTGATGTTAAGAAGTTTCCTTTCATAGTCATTTATCCAACAAATTCTCATTGAGCATCTACCACATGACAAGAATTTTGGTGAGTGGGAATAAAATGATGAATAGACCAGTCTTTCTTTTGAAGCAACAGTGCTGAGGGGTTGCTAAGGTTTGAAGTTAAAGAGACCTGAGGTCAAATCTCATTTGCACAGTCTGTCTGCATTTTAGTTTCCTTAAATGTAAAATGGTGACAGTAACACGAGGGTACTTCAAAAAGTTCATGGAAAAATATAATTGAAAACAATATGAATCTTTCCATGATCTTTTTGAAGTACCCTCGTATAATTAACTTACAGGACTTGTTAAAATTAAGTTAGCTATTATCTGAAAAGTATTTAGTACAGTGCCTGGCAAATGTTAAGTGTTCAATGAATGCAATTGTTATCATTATTATGATTATATTTGTAGCACAGAGGATTACAAGAAACATTAATTCTGATGGCAAAGAGTATAAGAATGTGTGGAGCATACTAAAAAGCATATGTACTTCACAGGGCCTGGTTTTCCAAAGTCTTGCAGTTTCAAATATTGACCTTGCGGTGGACTGGAAATTTTCCTCAGTCTCTGATGTAAGATAAAGATTTGTGGCACAGCAAGGTTGCTGGCTCAAGGACAGACTAGTTACTGATTGTTATGTAAAGAGACTGAGAAATTGTTCTCTGAAGGAATGTTTGCTAAGATCAAGATTTGTTGATAGCTTTACTTGAACGTCATCTGGCTTGTTTCACTGAAAGTTACCAGCCTATATTGTTAA
>NW_007738416.1:0-401 GCF_000696425.1 Galeopterus variegatus | reverse complement strand
AGCCAAAGCAACCAGGTTGCTGGTGCTGGAATTAGCTTCTTGAGGTGACCATGGGCAGCAAACCTGTGGAGGGCACCTTGGGCCTGTTCCCCAAGACCATTCTGTCTCCCTAGGCCTCTGTGCCTGTAATGGAAGACTCAGCCTACAAGATCTCTGAAATGCCTTCAAGGTCTTTTTTTCCCCTTCCCTTGATAATCCCTTTCTTCTGTACTCATCTCCTTAGCAAACAATTGCTGGGCTACACTATTGAGTTGGTCTCCTGAAAATGCCCTCTGCTTTTCTACTACATGGCCAGGCTGCAAATTTTCCAATTTTTTGCCCTCTGTTTTCCTTTGAATTATAAATTCTGGCTTTACTTTATGCCTTTTCTGCCATAGCATAGGCTGTTGCAAGTAGCCACA
>NW_007738415.1:38936-44377 GCF_000696425.1 Galeopterus variegatus | reverse complement strand
ATAATTATTGCTTCAATCTCATTGATTGTTATTGGTCTGATCAGGTTTTCCATTTCTTCTTGTTTGAGTCTTGGTAGATTGTATGTGTTAGTCTCAATTTCATTTATTTCTGCTCTGAGTTTTATTTTTTCTTTTCTTCTACTTATTTTGTGTTTAGTTTGTTCTCGTTTTTCTAGATCTTTGAGATGCATTGTTAGGCTGTTTATTTGAAATCTTTCTTTCTTTCTTTCTTTTCTGATGCAGGCATTTATTGTTCTAAACTTTCCTCTTAATACCACTTTGGCTGTAACCCTTAGGTTTTGGTATGTTGTATTTCTGTCTTCATTAGTTTTAAGAACTTTTCGATTTTCTTCTCCATCTCTTCTCTGACCCATTATTTGTTCTAGAGCATGTTGTTTAATTTCCATGAATTTGTGTAGTTTTGCAAGTTACTCTTGTTATTGATATATAGTTTTGTTTCATTACATTCAGAAAAAAATATGATTTCAGTTTTTTTGAACTTGTTAAGACTTATTTTGTGGCCTCACGTATGGTCAGTCCTAGAGAAAGTTCCATGTGCTGTGGAAAAGAATTTGTATTCTGCAGCTGTTGGATAACATGCTCTGAAATATATCTGTTAGGTCTTATTGTGTATGGTGACATGTAAATCTGATGTTTCCTTGTTGATTTTCTGTGTAGATGATCTGTCCAATGCTGCGAGTGGGACGTTTAAGTCCCCAACTATTATTTCATTGATGTCTATCTCTCCCTTTAGATATGATAATATTTGCTTTACATATGTGGGTGCTTCAGTGTTGGGTACATATATATTTATAGTTGTTGTATCCTCTTGCCGTATTGATCCCTTTATCATATAGTGCCCTTCTTTGTCTCCTAATGCAGATTTTGATTTAAAGGCTGTTTTATTTGATACAAGCGTAGCTACCCCTAGTTGCTTTTGTTTTCCATTTGCACAGAATATATTTTTCCATCCCTTCACTTTCCATCTATTTGTGTCTTTGTAGAGGTAGGATGTGTTTCTTGAAGGCAAGACATGGATGGGTCATTTTTTAAGTCCATTCAGACAGTCTATGTCTTTTAATTGTAACAATGACATCATTTACATTTAAGGTTATTAGTGATATGTGAACTTTTACTCCTGTCCTTTTGTTGGTTGTTTTCTCATAGTTTTGTGTTTTGGTTCTTCCATTTTTCCTCTCTTAATGTTTAACCTTTTTGTTTGGTGGTTTTCTGTACTGATAAGTTTTGATTTCTTTTTCTTTATAATTTGTATGTCTACTCTACCAGTAAGTTTTGTGCTTTCAGATATTTTCTTGATGGTTGTTACTGTTCTTTCTCTTCTAGATGTAGGACTCCTCTAAGCATTTCTTGTAAGGCTGGTCTGGTGGTGATTAATTCCCTTAATTTTTGCTTTTCTGAGAAAGACTTTATTTCTTTTTCATGTCTAAAGGCTAGATTTGCTGGGTATAATATTCTTGGCTGGCAGTATTTTTCTTTTATGCTTTGAATGTAGCATTCCATTCTCTCCTAGCCTGTAGGGTTTCTGCTGAGAAGTCTGCTGTTAGTCTAATGGGGATTCACTTATAAGTGATTTGATATTTCCTGTTGCTGTTTTCAGAATTCTCTCTTTGTTTTTAACTTTGGATAGATTGACTACAATGTGTCTTTGAGATGACCTGTTTGGGTTGAATCTATCTGGGGAACTTTGAGATTCCTGGATTTGGATGTTTGCATTTTTTCCCAAGACTAGGGAAGTTTTCAACTATTATTTCTTTAAATAGGTTTTCAATATCTTTTTGCTTTCTTTTCCTTATGGAATGCCCATAATTTAAATATTTGTTCACTTAATAGTATACTACAGATCCTTAAGCTTTTTCACTATTTTTTCTTTTGTCTGCTTGTATTATTTGAAAACTGCTATCTTCAAGATCAGAAATTCTTTCTTCTACTTGGTATAGTCTGTTGTTGAGATTTTTAGATGTATTTTTTATTTCATTCAATGAATTCTTTAATTTCAAGATTTCAGCTTAATTTTTTAAAATGATGTCTATCTCTGTTGAATTTCTCATTAAGATTGAGTTGTTTTTCTGATTGCATTGAAATGTTTGTCCATATTCCATTGTATCTCATTGAGTTTCCTTAAGATCATTAGTTTGAATTCCTTTTCAAGAAAGTCATTGGTTTTTGATTCTTTGGCTTTAGTTACTGGTGCATTATTTATTAATTTATTTTTTGGTGGTGTCATTTTACCTTGTTTCTTCATGTTACTTTTTTTCCCTGCATTGATATCTTTGCATTTGGTGGAACAGTCACATTTTTGAATTTTTTAGAATGGCTTGCAGGGGAAAAGACTTTCACCTACAAATACATCCTAATGTATTTATTGGATAGAGTGAAATGGATTTTTTCAGGATGGATGCAGTAGTGTAGATTCTGTGTAGTTTCTTCAGCTACAATCCACTTTTGCTATATCTAAAAGTGACTCAGTATCCTATGCTTTGGAAATTTGTGATGACTGTGGCACAGCTTTGCTGAGGGAGGTATCACTGGGTAGGTTCACAGTCTGGGGGTATGCACATGCACCCTGTGAGTCAGTCATCACAGGAGCTGGTGCATTGGTAATGCAGTTGCTGGATTGATTCTCAGGTTGAGGATGTGGGTGTATGGCATGTCAGGGTCTCTGGGCTCATTGGCTAGTGGCAGGGTCATTGCTCTTCTTTTTGGACCAGGAATGGACCCACCAAAGGCAAGTCAGCCAACCTGTTTCTCACTGGTGTGCATGTGATGGCTCAAAAACTTAGGGACCAGTCTTCCAGTGGTGTGACAAGAAAGCTGTTTCTCTGAGCCAGGGGCATGAATGTGCTATGGCTTGGTTTGCTGAATGTGGGGCTTTCAGCAGCCCTTCTGCTGTGCCACTTCTTCAGGCCTGATGCAAGGTCATGCTTCCCTTTTTGGTTCAGGAGCTGGACTGCCAAGTGTGGAGTGCTGAGCTGCTTCTCAGAAAGTGGGCAAAGCCACTAGGAGTGGCTACAGTGAGGTGGGGTCCATTTAGTCACTTCTTTGGTGGTAGGTGGGGCTGCTAGGCAGGCTTGCAGCAAAATGGAACATCCAGCCACTTCTTAGACTGTTGGAAAGGTCACAAGGCAGGCCTGCAGCAAGGTGGTTTGACCAGCTGCTTTCCAATCAGAAGGTGGGGCTTCTAGGCAGGCCTGCAGTAAGAGGGCTGATGCAGCTTCTTCTGGGACTGTTGGCAAGACAGGACTATTCAAGATGGAATCACCTGATTGCTTCTCTAGGAGGGGTGGATGCACTTTATTTCCACTGGCCTAAGAACATATTCATTAGGGTAGAGGCAAGTGAGCTGTTTTTCTGGGTTGGGGGCTCAGGTGCACAAAACTCATTCAGCTGGTGGAGCTGGGGAATAGGGAGAGGAATGGGGGGTGGTCCTCCTAAGAAAGGTCTGCCTGTCTGATCTCTATCAGGGGATGTAGAGGTGCATCAGTTCAGCAGGATTAAGGTTGTCTTCCCAGATGGCAGAACTAGAGTCATAGCCACTGTGAGCCCAGGTCTCAAGCCCAGGATCAGGGCATTGTAGTCTCTCCTGTGGGTGTGCTGGGATGAGGGCAGAACCTTAAGGCTGGAAACACCATGGATACTGGCCCCAGGACAGGGCACACTCCCATAATGGCTCTGGTCTCAGGACAGTGATGTCTTGCATTGGCTTGGGTCATTAGGGTGGGGGTCGGGAGTGCACAGTTTGTGCTAGTGTTCTAGAGTGACGCAGTGTGTGTATTCTCAGCTGCTCCTCACTGTGGAATATATTAAAAAGTATATGTACTTCACAGGGCCTGGTTTTCCAAAGCCTTGCAGTTTCAAATATTGACCTTGCAAGGATAGGAAATTTTCATCAGGCTATAAGTCTGTGTTGCAAGATAAAAATTGTGGCACAGCACATTGCTGGCTCAAAGACAGACTATTTACTGATTGTTATGTAAAGATACTGAGAAATTGCTGTAAGATCACTTAATTGCCTTACTGGAATGTCATCTGGCTTGTTTCACTGAAAGTTACCAGCCTATACTGTTAAACTATAACCCCACCTTTGTTCTCTTCCTGTAACTTCCTGGTCTGGAAAATAAATGCTGGAAGAGAACCCCAATTCGGCATTAATTTCCCAAGGAAGGGATCCCTCTAGCTTGAGGGTTCTGGTGGGAGATCGACCACTTCAGGGCCTCTCACTGCTCAGAAGGGATGGGCTTTGAGTAATCCTTTGTGTCTCCGTCACCCAGGGGAAGTGGGGTGACAAATCTGTGGGGGGGGGGGGCAAAGCAATGCAAAGCAACACCTCACACTTGACCCAAGGCTTGCCCTGCCAAAGAATCTGTGGGCCCCTGTGGTGAGGATGGGGGTTGGTGTGGGTCCTCTCCCTACCTTTTTGCCACATGGGAAGGTTCTTCCCTGTGCTGACCCCAGTGTCGGAGACATGGTGGCTGAGGCTGTGTGTCTCTCTCTCTCCTCTCTATGCCATCATCCTGGGTTTTGTGCCCCACAGGGCTCTCACCATTCTCATGCTGCTCCCCTGTGCTTTCCTTCCCCATGCTTCCATCGATATTTAGCTCTCTGTTAGTTGTCCCAGTCCTTCTCTGCAGGAGGAATGTGCCCTGGGCACCTCTTGTGCACCATCCTTGCCCTGATGCCTTCTCATGGCCGTCTTCTTATAAGGACAGCAATCGTATTGGATTTGGTGTCCCCTCCTATACCATAGTAATTAATAACTAATTAGTAACAAATTTCATCTGAAATGTCCTTATTACTAAATGAGGTCACATTCTGAAGTACTGGCAATTAGGACTTTAACATATTTTTTTAGAGGAAAACAAATCAATCCATAAGAGCCTCCAAGATTTTCTCCTATAATTACTTCTAAGAATTTTCTTAGAAGAAAGAATTCATTCTTAAATTTAGACCTACAGCCATTTTGTGTTAACATTTGAGTGTGATTTTTAGTAGGAGTCCAAATTCATTTGTTTATTTTTATTATTATTTTATTACTTATTATTACTTTTTATTTAAAAATTTTATTTGCTTATATTTTGTTTAAACTAACTATAGGTTTAAGAAAAGTTTTAAAAACAGAAAAATAGTTATCAATGCCCTTGTCCTAGATTTCTCAAATATTTACATTTTATTTTTTTATTTGTGTTGGAAGGGTTGATTGTACATATCTGTGGGGCACAGCATTGAATATCAACACCTGTGTGCAATATGTGATGCTCAAATCAGAATAATTAGTATATTCAACATTATTCAATGTAATCAATTTTCGTGGTCCTTAACCCATTCCACCCTTAACCTCTTCCCCCTCCTTCCTTCCTACCTTTGATAACCTCAGTTCTCTTCTCTTCTTTTGAAAGTTCAGTGTATTATTGTGATTGCTTTCC
>NW_007738415.1:35614-36668 GCF_000696425.1 Galeopterus variegatus | reverse complement strand
AATGGCCAACAGACATGATAAAATGCTCACCATCACTAATCATCAGGGAAATGCAAGTCAATGCCACATTGGGATATCATCTCATCCCAGTTAGACTGGCCATTATTATTTTTAAAATTTATTTTATTTTATCTTAATTTTTTTGACCATTATTAAAAGGACAGAGAATAACAAATGCTAGCGAGGATGTGGAGAAAGGGAAACCCTCCTAACACTGTTGGTGAAACCATAAATTAGTGCAATCATTATGTAAAACAGTACGGAAGTTTCTCAGCTGAAGATAGAACTACCATATGATCCAGAAATCACACTGCTGGGTATATACCCAAAGGAATGGAAAGCATCATGTCGAAGGGATACCCACACCTCTATATTTATCTCAGCTTTATTTATAGCAGTCAAGAGTTGGAACCAACCTCAATATCCCTCAGCTGATGACTGGATAAGGNGGAAATGTGGTATATATACACAATTGTAGGCTAGTAAGTCCAAAATACGTGGAACTGGGTAATTTACAAAACAAATTTATTGCTTACAGTTTTGGAGGCTAGGAAGTCCAAAGTCCAGGGAAGACATCCGGTGAGAGTCCTGGTGGTGGTGACAGTGACAGCAGGATACCACATTGCAAAATGGCAGAGGAGAGAGAAACTAATCTCCCATGTGCTCTTCTTTTAAAGCCCACAGAACCGTGCCCCTGACCACCATTATTAATCTGTTCACTGTGGCATGGCCCTACAATCTAATCACCTTTTCAAGGCCCCACCTTTCCTCTTTACATTGTCACAGTGAGGACCAAGCCTCTAACAAATTAAAGTTTTGGAGGGATACAATTCAGTCCATAATAGAATGTGTACAAATTGGACCCCTGCATGCTATTGTATTTGGTTTTTGTGTGCCCTGTTTTACTTATTTGCTTGTACTGGCATATGGAGAATATGAACATATGAATAAATCAAATATCATTAATAAAGTCTATGGCAAATATTATCCAAAATTCTTGAGATCCCACTTGATCATCTTTATTTGGGTATTATATATCTGGCCATAATGTTTT
>NW_007738415.1:10904-35082 GCF_000696425.1 Galeopterus variegatus | reverse complement strand
ATTTGGTTTTTGTGTGCCCTGTTTTACTTATTTGCTTGTACTGGCATATGGAGAATATGAACATATGAATAAATCAAATATCATTAATAAAGTCTATGGCAAATATTATCCAAAATTCTTGAGATCCCACTTGATCATCTTTATTTGGGTATTATATATCTGGCCATAATGTTTTTTTTTAGATGACAAACTCTTGAAGAGGTAAGTGAATCACCTCTGTAATTTACATGCAGTCTGGGCCTTATAATGTGAATTATTGCATAGAGAAATATCTGAAAGGTATAAAACTGGGTTATTGTGAATCCTACAACTTTATTTATTTTATTTTATTTTTTTAATTTGGAAAAAGCTTTCTCTCTCTCTATTTTATTCACATAGTATATCTTATATAAAACCAGGGAAAGGAAGTAAAGAATGAGGTACATGCATTGTAAACTCTTTGTCTTAATTCCACTTCTTAGAAGAAATCATTAGTGTAGACTTTTTTTTTTTTCAACTGGCTGGTACATGAATCCAAACCCTGTGGACTTCTTTTTCAGAAGACTTTTTCCATTTGTATCCCACAACTTTAAAAGGTCAAGCCTAGAGACAACGTTGCCTTCTCTACCACCTTCTTGAATGCATTTTTGACTTCTTTGTTCCTCAGGCTGTAGACCACAGGATTAAGCATGGGGATGACCATAGTATAGAACACAGATGCAATTTTGTCTGTGTCCATGGAGTGACTGGAGCTTGGCTGGGAGTACATAAATATGACTGTCCCATAGAATATAGAGACTGTAGTGAGGTGAGAAGCACAGGTGGACAAAGCCTTTAGGTGTCCCTCAGCTGAGTGCATCTTCAGGATGGTGATAAATATGAACAGGTAGGAAATCAAGATAACCAGGAGAGCAAAAAGGGTATTGAAGCTTGCCACAAAAACAAGAATCAGCTCGCTAACATGTCTATCAGAGCAAGAGAGAGCCATAACTGCTGGGACATCACAGAAAAAGTGATGGACCAGATTGGACATACAGAAAGAAAGACTGAATGTGTCCCTGATGTGGATGGAGGCATTTATGAAACTATAGACATAGGAGCCTATGGCCAGATGAACACACACACTTGTTGTCATGGTGGTGGTGTAATGCAGGGGTTTACACACGGCTGCATAGCGGTCATAGGCCATTGACGCCAAGAGGAAATTTTCTGCAGTAGCCAAGGCCACAAAAAAGAACATCTGAGCTGCACATGCATTGTAGGAGATGGCCTTGTCTCCTTTAAGGAACCCAACCATCACCTTGGGAGTGACAACTGTAGAGTAACAAAAATCCACCAAAGACAAGTTACTGAGGAAAAAGTACATGGGAGAGTGAAGACCAGAGTCCAACAGAATCAACATAATCATCCCCAGATTCCCAACCACAGTGATGAGATAAATGAGAGTGAACATGATAAAGAGAGGAAACTGCAGGTGTGGGACATCGATTAGTCCTAGAAGGATGAATCCAGTTACTTCTGTATTGTTTTCCATGGATGGTATTTGTGAATCACAAGATGCCCTGTAACTATACAAAATAAAGGAACGGAGTGATAAACAAAAAGATATTGAAGTGAAATTGAAAATTATGTTTCTATATATGTATTATATGTTATATATATATATATTACATATATATGCATTATTTCATTATAGCAATATTTTTTACTTTGAGATCCTTGATATCTAAAGTATGAGTCTGATGATAAAATTTAATATGTAAATTATCCATAGAGTTACATACTGCTGAGGCTGAAAGATTTTCATGGATTATTTCCTATCGTTTAAATTTTGTAAATTTGTAAGCTGCAATGTACAAAATATAATGTCTTTATCAAGATGACTTGTCTGAATTGAACATATCTGTCAATTCAGCTTTTTAGGACTTCCAGTCAAGAGGGCAGAATAGACAGTCCCCAATGTCAGTCTCTCCCACAAATCAACCAATTTACAACTATGAAAAAGCAACAACAGCCAAGCTGGGGACGCTAGAGCTCAAGGGAAGAGGAGAAGAGACCTATGAAATGCATGAAGGCAGGAGAATCCACAATAAGAGAAAGAAAAAACCGCTCTTGACCATTTTGAATCCTGGCTGCTTCCAGGCTGGAGCTGCTGAGCACACGGAGCAGGAGCTGGCAAAAGCCATAGTTGCATCCTTCAGATGAAGTTTCTTGGAGGTGGCAGGAGAGAAAAGGGTCTCGGTGGCCCCCAGGCCGGCAAGACCAGTAATAGGGTTCCAGTGGACCCACATAAGACCAAGGAGCCACAACAACTGAAAAAAAGGAGCCACTCAGAGGCCAGTGAATCATTGCAAAGGACCGGCACACAGCCCACCCCATGGGACATGTTTGGAGCACAGGAAGTGGGGGAGACGGGCCCACTGGGGGAACACTGGGGCACAGCAAGGACATCTGACTTGCCCCTCCAATCAGCATAGGACCATTCATAGGAGACTGGTCAGGAATATAGAATTGCATGGGGTGCAGTTTGATGAAAAGACTGAGGCCCAGAGCAGAGTTTCTACACAACTCAGGTGCACCAGATTTCTCTAGACCTGGAAGTACCTATAATGTTAACCGTTAAAACCTGAGCTGCATAAAAAGCCTTCTCTAGGGAATCAGCAGTAAAGCAGCAACTTAGCTTAACTGCACAGCTCAAGTACTGGTCCCCACAGGAAGTTCCCCCATTTTAGAAGTAAGCAAAGAACAACAAATTAGTTCCAGTGCAGAGTTTAAGTGGTGGGAACGGCAAATAATCCAATAAAGAACTGAAAGAAAAAACAAAGTACCCACAACTAGAGACAAAGTTTGATATTAACTGGTAAAGGCCTCATTTCACCACAGAACACCTATAACACCTAGGACTGGAAGCCCCTTGGGCTACCAAGCCAGAAAGTGGGAGTGCCAGGAGCCTCAGCCATGCCCCCGACACCCACAACCAGCCCAGTGATGATCACCAAGCCTCTGCAGGAGGTGCCCTGGGCTCTCCTGAGCTGTGGCAGTGGGGGGCTGAGGGCCCCCTGCAACTGCACCCATCCCAGCAATGACCAAGCCACCAATTGAAGACCCCTGGTCTCCCCTGTGGGAATGAGGGGTGTGTCACAGGCCTCAATCCTGTCCCTCCTCCTTTCTCCTTCTTCCATCTGATCTCCTTACCCTTTCTCCTCTCCCCCTTCCTCCCAACTGCTCCACAACATCATAGAATGTAAAAAAAATGATATTAATAAAGTTTTATTAAAAAAAATTTTTTTTAATAAAAATTTTTTCCCTGGGATTGATTTTTATTTTTACTTTTTAATTTTTTTATTTTTGTCTTTTTCCGTGTCCGGCAACAGATCGCAACCCTCAGTGTCGCCCCCGTGCCGGACCGGGACCGGCAACGGGATCGCAACCCTCGGCATTGCTCCCGCGCCTCGCTCAGCCAGCGAGCGGGAACTGGTCTGCATGTGGGATCCGAACCCTCGGCGGGAGCGCCACCGCACTTCCCAAGCGGCGCACTATAGCAGTGCGCCACCGGGCCGGCCCTGATTTTTATTTTTTTGATTTTTAAAAAAAAAATTTTATTGAATCAAAAATGATTATACATATTTTGGGGGTTCCTCATTGAGATATGTTGATCAAATCAATATTACTAGCATATATATTGTGAGAAATCATAATTATTATTTATGCCCCTTGTCCGATCCTTCCCCATTCCCCTTCCTCTATTTACCCTAGATTTCTTCTCTCCCTGTGAAAGAATAAGGGTTACTCTGTTGATTCGCTGCCCAAATGATCTGTCCAATGCTGAGAAGCATGATCAGGTCCCCCAATACTATCATAGAGCAGATGCCTCTTCCGTCACTCTGAAATGGGCTCTGGGGAGAGAGACATCCTCCTCCATTCTTTATCTGTGCTGGTGACTCTCTTTGTGTCAACGCACTCCAGTGGCTGATGGACCATCTGCATGGTGGTTGTGGCATCTAGCTGCCTTTGTGGCAGCCATGGTTATCGTGGTGGCTGTGGTGGACCACCCACATGGAGGAGATGTCTTAGCCTACTCCTTGCTACTGGCGGTATGCCTGGCTACGGGGAGAGTCCGATCCCTGGCTCCTTACCCTGGGTCCCTGCGTGGGCCCTGAGGCACTGGCGTGGTGAGCCTGGTTGTGGGAGGGGAGTCCGGTCCCCTTCTCCATGCCTTGGGTCCCCAGGCGGGCTACAAGGAGCTGGCATGGTATGTCTGGTTGTGGGAGGGGGGTCTGGTCCCCTTCTCCATGACTCGGGTCCCTGGTTAATAAAATTTTTTAAAAAGGAAAAAAAATCCAGCTTTTCAAAGCCTAATAGATGCTTAGAATTCTATGTTGCTCCTGTGCCTAGAACTACTTTAGATATTTTGTATACATATGCATTTTTTCTTCTAAACAACTTTGTGAGATTAATTAATGTTATATCCATTTAACTTATGAAGCACAGAGTTTGAGTATTGTATGCGTATTTAAGTAGATAAAATTATAACTGTCAAACCCAAGATTTTTACTTAGGCAGAGTGGTTCTTAAGTCCACTGATCTTAACTGAATTTAAAAATTAAATTAAAATTAACTCAATTTACAATTATTCCTTGTTTGCAAGGCTCCAAACTCAGTGTTTGGGGTCTCACAGTGAAGCAACTGAGAGATATATATGCATAGTAGATCTGGTTGGACAACAGCAGCAGTAGGGACATATGTAACCAGCAGAAGCAGTTATGAGAGGAAGGCCAAACATTGGGTATAGAGCTTGGGCTCTGGAAAGAGGTGCGTATCAGCCCTACCAATTACTACCTAAGAGACAATGGTTCTAAACTAACTACCTGATTTTCTTCACTACAAAATGAAAATTGTGATGTTGAGCATTTTTTCATGTGTCTGTTGGCCATTCATTTATTCTCCTTTGAGAAATGCCTATTCAGCTCCTTTGCCCATTTTTTAATTCCATTACTTTTTTTTTTTTTTTTTTTTTTTTTTTTGCTGTAAAGTTGTTTCAGTTCCTTGTATATTCTGGATATTAATCCTTTTTCAGATGTATATTTTGAAATGTTTTCTCCCACTCTGTTGTTTTTTTTACTCTGTTGATTGTTTCTTTGGCTCTGCAGAAGCTTTTTAGTTTAATATTATCCCATTTGTTTATTATTCCTTTGGTTGCCTGCCCTTTGGGGGTTGTATTAATAAAGTCTGTGCCCAATCCTACTTCCTGAAGTGTTTCCTCTATGTTTTCTTTAAGGAGTCTTATTGTCTCAAGATGTACATTTAATTCTTTAATCCATTTTGAGTTGCTTTTGGTATATGGTGAAAGGTACAGGTCTAGCTTCATTCTCCTAAATATGAATGTCCAATTTTCCCAGCACCATTTACTGAAGAGGCAATCTCTTCCCCAGTGTGTAGTCTTGGTGCCTTTCACTCAGCATATGGGAAATGCAAATCAAAACCTCTTTGAGGTACCATCTCACTCCAGCTAGGATGGCTAATATGCAAAAGACTGAGAAAGATAAATGCTGATGAGGATGCGGAGAAAAAGGAACCCTCCTACACTGCTGGTGGGACTGCAAAATGGTGCAGCCTTTACACTGCTGGTGGGACTGCAGAACCCTCCTACACTGCTGGTGGGACTGCAAAATGGTGCAGCCTTTATGAAAAATGGTATGGAGTTTCTTCAAACAATTACAGATAGATCTGCCACGTGACCCAGCTATTCCACTGCTGGATATATACCCAGAGGAATGGAAATCATCATGCTGAAGGAATACCTGTACTCCCATGTTTATTGCAGTGCTATTTACAATAACCAAGAGTTGGAACCAACCTAAATGCTCATCATCAGATGAGTGGATAAGGAAAATGTTGCATATCTACATAATGGGATTCTATTTTGCTATTAAAAAAAGTGAAATACTACCATGCACAGCAACATGGGTGGACTTAGAGAAAATTATATTAAGTGAAATAAACCTGGCACAGAAAGCAAAATACCTCATGTTCTCACTTATTTATGGGGCTAATAAAAATAAACAAATAAATATATAAACAAATAAATGGGGGTGGGGGAAAGAAACAACAACCACAACAATTCCTTGAACTTGTTAAGACAAGTGAACAGGTATGATGTTGATGGGGGAGGAAGAGGGGGAAAGGAGGAATTGTTAGAGACGTAAAAATCAACTGCATTGTATTTTGATAAATTAAAAAAAGAAAGAACAAAAAACAAATTGAAATTGTAATAAAATCTACCTAGAGATATTGAGAGAATTAAATGAGATAATGCATAAAAACAATGAGTAAAATGCTGGGTGTTTATCAAAACTTGATTAGCGGTAGGTGTATTAAGATGAAATGATGACCTCTGTTTGAGAAAGGTGGGTGGTAACATGCAGGCATCAGGTGTGGATGAGTTTTGAAATCTCATGCCTTCCTTCTTCAATGTGCATTGAAAAACACAATTGGTCCTCCTTCTTCAATGTGCGTTGAAAAACAGAATTGGTCCACTGAGATGTTGTGTGCCTTCTAGTGTTTTTCAGTTCTGTCCTACCTGCATGAATAGGTGTTTCAGCCATTCCATGTGAGCAATTATTTTGCTTAATTTCTTCCTAAAATCCATACTTTAGCTTGGGTTAAGTTTCTTCTTTTAAGAACTCATTCTTTCACTCATTACTATCATCCTACGGTTGAGTCAAAAAGTTTAAAAGTTAAAATTTTCTAGTTTTTTAGAATTAATTTTTAACCGACTCATTGTAATTGTGCATGCTTATGGGGGTACAATTTGGTGTTGTAATACATATAAACTAATTTTTAACCGACTCATTGTAATTGTGCATGCTTATGGGGGTACGATTTGGTGTTGTAATACATATAAAGGTTGTATGATGATCAAATCAGGTTATTTAGCATATCTATCACCTCGTGCATTTATCTTTTCTATATGGTGAGGACATTCAAAAGCCTCTTTTCTGGACATTTTGTAATATTCAGTACCTTGCTGTTCACCATGGTCACCGTCCTGTGCAATAGAACACCAGGACTTCTTCCTATCTAATTGTAAGTTTGTACCTATAAACCAATCATAATGAGTTATGTTGAGCATTTTAAAATACACCTGTTGACCAACTGAATGTCTTCTTATGAGAAATGTCTATTAAGGTCTTTTGTTTGATTTTTAATTGAGTTATTTGGTTTTTTACTTTTGAGTTATTTAAGGTCCTTATGTACTCCGGATAGTAACCCCTTGTCAGATGTTTAGTTTACATATATTTTCTCCCACTCTGCAGGTTATCTCCTCATTCTGTTAATTGTTTTATTTGTTGTGCTTAGTTTGATATAATCCCATTAGTCTTCTTTTGCTTCTGTTATCTGTACTTCTGAGGTTTTTTTTGAAAAAAATCTTTGCCCAGCTCAGTGTTGTAAAGTTTTCTTCTAGTAGTTTCATAGCTTCAGATTTTATATTTAAGTCTTTAATTCTTGCTTTGTTTTGATAGAGCAGTACATGTTTTGAAATTTTTAATTTAAACATGTTCTTTTTTATTAATTAAATTTTGATTATACATTTTTATGGGGTACAGAGCTGTCAATATTTGTGTACAGTATGTGATGATCAAATCAATATTATAAGCATGTTCATCATTACAAATCATAATTACTGTTTGTGTCCCTTACCCAATTACTCCCTAACCTCCCTCCTCCTCCCCCTTTCCCACCTGTAGTAACTATAGGTCTGTTCTCTCCTGAAAATTCAATGTTTTATTGTGGCCTTTGTTTGTTTCTTTTCTTTTTTCCTCTCTCTCTCCCAGTCCCCCCTTTCTCTCCCTCCTTTTCTTTCTGTTCATCTGTCTTTCATTGTTTGTTCCTGTTTATGAGTGAGGACATGCTGCATTTCCCCTTCTGTACCTGGCTTATTTCACTTAACATAATTTTCTCCAAGCTCATCCACATTGTTGCAAATGGCAGAATTTCATTCTTATTTTTATGGCTGATTAGTATTCCATTATGTGTATATACCACATTTCCCTTATCCAGTCATCCATTGATGCACATTTAGGTTGGTTCCATATCGTGGGTATTGTAAGTAGAGCTGCAATGAACGTGGGAGTGCAGATTTCCCTTTAACACGATGATTTCCATTCCTTTGTGTATATACCCAGTAGTGGGATTGCTGGGTCATATGGTAGTTCTACCTGTGGTTGTCTGAGAAACCTCCATACTGGCTGCACTAAGTTACAGTCCCACCAGCAGTGTAGAAGTGTTCCCCTTTATCTGAATTTCTACCATTGTCCTCCTATTTTTTTTCACAATTTCACATTACATGTCTAGCCTGTAAAGTCATCATGTTTGCCAACATTTGACATTCAAACTGTAGACTGTATCATGTTCTACATCCAACAGTGAAATTATATGTGTATATATTTAAGTGCATATGCGTACACATATCTTTTCATTTCATCCTCATGACAGTGTCACAAGGTAAGCAGTATTATTATTCCCATACACCATGGAAAGTACTGAGGATTTGGGAAGCTAACTGAAGGTCTACAATTATACAGTCAGTATGAGGAAGATTCAAAATTCAGTATTCAAACCCAGCCGTTACTAACTCAAATGTCTATACTTTTAGCCACCTCACTGTCAGTACTTTTAGATCTGCTAGTAAAAATAAGAGTAAGATTGTGGGAAAAGTGTTACAATGCAGTATAGATTTTGCTAATTACAGCTCTTCTGTAGTTTCTTTATTTTTCATTCTATCTTTCTAATCTTCAATGAGATGCCAACAGTAGTGAATAAGATGAAATTTAACACCTGCTCCATCAGAACAAACCTATCCAATTCTTTATTTTTTTTTGCTAATCTGTTTTTCTTTTTTTTTTGTAGAAAATATGCATGATGTTTCATAAGTATCACTAAACTCCCTGTTGATGAAAGTTTTGACATGTATGTCCACTCCCAACTCAATGTTTGAGCATAATGTTCAAAATATCTATTTCTGTGCTTAAATAACTCATTGTATGTATAACTGCATACATTATTCATGAATGACACTTCTCACTAAAAGTGTACAAGGAATAAGAAGCCTTACCTTGATGCTGAAAAAGAAGAGACATCCAATTCTGAATAGTGAGTCTGAAATCAGAAATTTATCCATAGAATAGAACATAAGTGTTGTTAAGGATGTTCTCTATCGGGTAGTGGTCAAAAATTTCTAAGGTCTCTACGGCAAGTAAAGATGGAATGAAGAACAAAACATGGAGTTAGGAACCTGTGTTCAAGTTCCAATCCATCATTTATTTTTTATGTACCCTTAGAGGGGTTGCTTACCTTCTTCTTATTTGTAAAATGAACAATAAAATTATCTCTTTCACATAATTCACAGAATTATGTCTGTGAATAGTAAATGAGCAAAGATCTATAAAATGCTTTGCTGAGGGGTTATCTTAAAGCCAATCAATATAATTTTCATCTTGGAGTGTTTTCTCTGACCATGATTAGAGGTTTTAGAAAAAAATTCTTAGGTAGGAGGTTGGGAGATAAGAGGGAAAGCCTGCTTGCACTAGCAGTGAACAACATTCAGGTGATTAAATTATGGCCAAAGGAGCTTAGCAAATGGTGTGCTCCCTTTAAAATGTCACATTGAGTCATACTGGGAATTGAGAGGCTAATGCATGGGAATCATGAGGGAAGTTATGGAGATGCAAATATGTCTTGGTACGTTCCCATGAGAACATCTACAGCTCTCACCTTGCTTTCCCAGGGAAGAAGCAATTAATCTGCCTGTGGGATATGTTGAGAGTACATACATGTTTTTGTATTACTAGTTATTATTATTTTTTTCATTTTATAATTAAAGTATAATTTACAAATAGCAATATCCACAATTTTTAGTGTATAATTCTAAGGATGTGGTCACGTTTATATGGTTATGTAACCACTACCACAATTATGATGTAGAAGATTTCCAGCATTTAAACAGAACCTCTGATCTTCTTTGTGCTTAGCGCATTGTCCCATCTGCTGCCATGCAACCATTAAACTGTTTTTTGTCCATATAGTTTTGTGGTAGTTTTCTTCAAATAGAGTATTAGTGTATGTAGCCTTTGAGTCTGGCTTCTTTTCCTTAGCATTGAGTATTTTAGATCCGTCTATATTGCTACCAGTATTAATTACCTAGAACTGCTGGAAAATAAGACAAACTGGGTGGCTTAAACAACAGAAATTTATTGCCTTACATTTCTGGAGGCTAGAAGTCTGAGATGAAGGTGTTTACAGGGTTGGTTCTGTTGGTTCTTTGTGAGGACTGTAAGGAGGAATCTGTTTCATTTTTCTCTCAGCTTCTTGGTAGATGGCTAGCAATATTTGGCTTTCCTTGACTTCTGCTTTTACATTATTCCGTCTCTATCTTCATCTTCATATGGTGTTCTCCCTATGTCTGTGTCCAAATTTTCCCTTTTTATAAGAGCACCAGTCATATTGGACTAGGAGTCCTCCCTACCCCACTTTACCAAACTGTACCTGCAACTACCCTATTTCCAAATAAGATCATATTATGAGGTCCTGGGAGTTAGAAATTTAACATATAAATATTTGGGGAAATATGATTCAATCTATTGGAAGCTGAACAAAACCAATGCCATTTTGTGCCCTGCCTGTGATGTTGACTTTTTTCCTTTTTGGTGCAGCCAATTATTTGTTTATTTATTTATCTTTTTATTGGGACATAGTTGATTGTACTTATCTGTGGGGTACAGCATTGAATAATAATACCTGTGTGCAATATGTGATATTCAAATCAAGATAATTAGTATATCCAACATTATACAATGTAATCAATTTTTGTGGCTCTTTACTGATTCCTCCCTTATTCCCCTCCCCCTCCACCTTTCCCTCCTCTGGTAACCTCAGTTCTGTTCTCTTCTTTTGAAAGTTCAATGAATTATTGTGATTGTTATATCTTTCCTTCTATTTCTTTTATTTGTTTATTTTATTTTTTTTTAGCTCCCACTTACAAGTAAAGACATGTGGCATTTATCTTTCTGTGCCTGGCTTATCTCAGTTAACATAATTGTCTCTAAGTTCATCCATGGTGGTGCAACTGGCAGTATTCATTCTTTTTTATGTCATAGTAGTATTCCATTGTACGTATGTACCACGTTTTCCTTATCCTGTCATCTGATGATGGACATTTAGGATGGTTCCAACGCTTGGCTATTGTAAACAGAGCTGTGATAAACATGGGAGTACAGGTATCCCTTTGACATGAAGATTTCCATTCCTTCTGGTCTATAACCAGCAGTGAGATTGCTGGATCGTATGGAAGATGTATCTGTAGTTATTTGAGAAACTGCCATGCCAGAGACCAGCTCTGCAGGATTTGTTGGACCTGAATAGGTGGTGTGGAATAGGATGAGGAAAAAAGAGAAAGGTGGACTACAAGTGTCTAGAGCAAGTGTGGACAACAACCACATGCATCTTACTTTATTTATATTTTTTTACTTAATTTTTTACATGATGATTTATCTTTTAATCAAAACATTTTTATTTTGATTCTATTGAAAAGGAAAGGTCAAAATGTTCTAAAGCACTCACGCTGTGATAAAAACACCTACTCATGCATCAATTGTTCACCCTAAAGCCTGTGGCTTGTGGCCAGGAAACTATACAATAGCAACATGCTTGGCTTTAAAACGTCAGACTTTCGGTCTGAATTATAAACCTTAACCTTCTTAGCTTACAATTTAACCCCTTTTTAATCTTACTTATACTTACTACACTTAATTTTAATAAAATTGATTAGTTATGGTTAACAATTTAATATTGCTTATACTCTATATTGATCATTTTAATTTATAATCAAAATCACAATATTTATACCTTTTATTTCCCTGCCAATAGACTCTGGGAACAGCACAAGGGACAAAATGAAAAGTTAAATGATCCTACTCAAACTAACAAAAACACACTATATCATTTTTATTATTACTAGGGAAACAACATGTTCTTGGTAAATCAAGTGAAACCGTGGGAATGGGGAAAAACAAAGAAATCTGTAACTGATTATGATCAAATAGTTGTAAACACCACTGCACTCGGACCCACCATCTCCCTGGGGGATGTGGATAGAAATCCAACATAATAACTTCATTCCACACGCACAAAAACATGATAACAACTATAGAACTAGTTATTCTAAAATTATGGGTCAATGCACACACCACTAGCAGGAAAAATCAACAACAAAATTAAATCAAGCCAACCCATACTGGGAACATACATCAAAAACACCTCTAATACTGACGATGTCTTTTAAATAAGTCAAAAGGTTAGGCTATTTAATTCTGGGAAGCCTTGTCAAGCAACCAAAGGTGAACAAACAGGAAATTCCACAGAGCCATGTCACACACACGGGACCCCCTTGCAGCCTGTTGAACAAGGGGTATCACTCTTCAGGCTCCCATGCCATTTCCTATAACAGGATGGCTCTTGACATGGCCATACTGTTTTCTGCAGTGTTTTTACTAATTTACAGTCCCACCAACAGTGCAGGAGCATTCCCTTCTCTCCACACCCTTGCCAGCATTTGTTATCCAATGTCTTTGTGAATATAGCCAGTCTAAATGGGGTGAGGTGGTATCTCAATGTGGTTTTAATGTATTTCTATGATGACTAGAGACATTGAGCATTTTTTCATGTACCTGTTGTCTACTTGTATGTCTTCCTTTGAAAAATGTCTATTCAGCTCCTTTGCACATTTTTAAATTGGGTTACTTGTTTTTTACTGTGTAATTGCTTGAGTTCCTTGTATATTAAGGATATTAATCCCGTGTTGCATGCACAGTTAGCAAAAATTTTCTCCCACTCTGTAGGTTGTCATTGCACTCTGTTGATTGTTTCCTTTGCTGTGCAGAAGCTTTTCAGTTTGATGCAGTCCCATTTGTTTTTTCTTTTGTTGCTTGTGCTTTCAGACTCGTGTTCACAATGTCTGTGCCCAGACCTAGTTCCTGAAGTGTTTCACCTATATTTTCCCTTAGTAATTTTACAGTTTCAGGTCTTATACTTAAGTATTTAATCCATTTGGACTTGATTTTGGTATATGATGAGAGGTGCATATCTAGTTTCACTCTTGTGCATATGAATATCCAATTTTTGCAGCTATGTTTATTGAAGAGGCAGTCTTTTCCCCAATGTAGATTTTTGTTGCCTTTGTCCAATATCAGATGGCTGTAAGCCTGAGGGGTGATTTCTGGGTTCTCTCTTCTGCTCCACTGGTCCGAGTGTCTATTTTTATGCCAGTACCATGCTGTTTTGGTTACTATAGGTTTGTAGTATAATTTGAAGTCAGGTAGTGTTATGCCTCCATCTCTGTTTTTTTTGCTCAGGGTTGCTTTGGCTATTCTGGGTCTTCTGTTGTTCCATATGAAAGTTAAGATTGTTTTTTCCATTTTTGTGAAGAATGTCATTGGTATTTTGGTGGGGATTGCATTGAATCTGTAGATAGCTTTGGGTAATATAGACATTTTCACAATGTTAATTCTTCTGGTCCAAGATCATGGAATGTCTTTCCATCTTTTTGTGTCTTCTTTAATTTCTTTCAGAAGTGGTTTATAATTCTCACTGTAGAGGTCTTTCACCCCTTTGGTTAAATTAATCCCTACGTATCTTATTTTTTTGTGTGACAATTGTAAATGGGCTTACTTTCTTTATTTTTCTTTCTGTTATTTCATTATTTGAGTAGATAAATGCAACTGATTTGGGGGCATTTATTTTGTATGCTGCAATGTTACTGAAATTATTAACAAGCTCTAAGAGTTTTTTGATAGAGTCTTTAGTTTTTTCTATATATAGTATCATTTCATCTGCAAATAGGGACAGTTTGACTTCATCTTTTTCAATCTGGATGCCCTTTATTTCTCTTGCCTGATTGCTCTGGCTAGTACTTCCAGTACTATGTTCAATAGAAGTGGCAAGAGTAGGCATCCTTGTATTGTTCCTGCTCTTAAGGGAAAACCCTGGTTTTCCCCCATTCAGAATGATACTGGCAGTGGGTCTGTCATAGATGGCTTTTATTGTGTTGAGATACTTTCCTTGTATACCTAATTTGTTTAGAGTCTTTATCATGAAGTGATGTTGAATTTTGTCAAATTCTTTTTCAGCATCTGTTGAGATAATCATATGTTTTTTGTACTTGAGTTTGTTGATGTGCTGTATAACATTTATTGACTTTCAAATGTTGAACCATCATTGCATCCCTGGGATGAATCCCACTTGATCATGGTGTATAATTTTTTAAATGTGTTTCTGTACTCTGATTGCTAATATTTTGTTGAAGATTTTTTTCATCCATGTTCATCAAGGAAATTGGCCTGTAATTTTCTTTTTTTGTTGTGTCCTTATCATTTTGGTATCAGAGTTATGTTGGCCTCATAGAATGAGTTTGGGAGAGCAGGTTCTGCTTCAATTTTTTGAAATAGTTTGAGGAGAATTGGTATTAATACCTCTTTAAATGTTTGATAGAATTCAGCTGTAAATCCCTCCAGACCTGGACTTTTCTTTGTTGGAAGATTGCTGATTACCGCTTCAATCTCATTGCTTGTTATTGGTCTGTTCAGGTTTTCTGTCTCTGCTTGGTTCTGGGTAGTTTGTATATGTCCAGGTACTTATCCATATCTTCCAGATATTCGTATTTGTTGTCATACAGTTGTTTATAATAGTCTCTAATGATTCTTCATGTTTCTGTGGTATCATTGTAATGTCTCCCTTTTCATTTCTGATTTTTGTTATTTGGGTCTTCTCTCTTCTCTTTTTTGTTAACTTAGCTAATGGTTTGTCTATTTTATTTATCTTCTCAAAAAATCAACTTTTTGTTTTGCTGGTCATTTCTATTGTTTTTTGTGTCTCTATGTCATTTAGTTCTGCTCTTATCTTAATGATTTCTTTCCATATACTACCTTTAGGATTGGATTGTTGTTATTTTTTCAAGTTCTTTGAGGGGTGATGTTAGGTTGTTTATTTGAAGTCTTTCTATTCTTTTGATGTAAATGTTTATTCCAATAAATTTGCCTCTTAGTACTGCTTTTGCAGTATCCCACAGGTTTTGGTATGATGTATCTTTTTTTCATTAGTTTCAAGAAATTTTTTGATTTCCTGTTTAATTTCTCCTTGGACCCATAGATCATTCAGGAGCATATTGTTTAGTTTCCATGTATTTGTATAGTTTTTAGAGTTTTTCTTATTGTTAATTTCCAGTTTTAGTCCATTGTAGTCTGAAAATATACTTGGAAAGATTTCAATTTTTAAAAATTCGCTGAGACTAGATTTGTGACCTAATATGTCATCTATCCTGGAGAATGTTCCATGAGCTGATGAGAAGAAAGTATATTCTTTAGTTGTTGGATGAAATGCTCTGTATATATCTGCCAGGTCCAGTTGTTCTAAGGTGTAGATTAAACCTGTGTCTTTTTCTTGATTTGTTGCCTGGAAGATCTGTCCCATAGTGAGAGAGGAGTGTTCAGATCTCCCAGTATTAACATATCAGGGCCTATTTCTTTCATTAAGTCTAAGATTGTTTGCTTTATATATCTGGGTGCTCCAGTATTGGTTGCATATACATTTATGATTGTTACATCTTCTAGCTGGATAGATCCTTTTATCATTATATAGTGGCCTTCTTTGTCTCCTTTTACGTTTTTTTGGTTTAAAGAGTATTTTACCCGATATAAAAATGGCTACTTTTACTCATTTTTGGTTTCCTTTTGCATGGTATATCTTTTTCCATCCCTTCACTTTTAGTCTCTCTATGTGTCTCTACAGGTGAGGTTGGTCTCTTAAAGACAGCATATACTTGGGTCTAGCTTTTTAATCCAATCAGTCTGTGTCTTTTGAATTGGGAGTTTAATCCATTCACATTTAGGGTAGTTATTGACAGGTATTGTTTAATTCCTGTCATTTAACTGATTTTTGTTTACACAATTTAAATATCATTTGACCATTAGTTCCCCTTTTCTCTTCTTCAATAGTAGTTGAAAATTTAAGGTGGCATGATTTAGTTTCTTTCTCTTTCTTGCTGGCATTTTTTTTAAATGGTGGGTTTTGCTCCTTCTTGTGTATTTGTGATAGCGATCATCATTACTCAGATTCCAGATGAAGGACTCCCTTGAGAGTTTCTTGCAGGGCTGGTTGTGTGGTGGTGAACTCTCACAACTTTTGTTTGTCTGTGAATTGCACTATTTCTCTCTCATTTATGAAGGAGAGCCTTGCTGGATAAAGAATTCTTGGCTGGCAATTTTTTTCTTTTAGTATTTTGAATATATCATTCCACTTTCTTCTGGCCTATAGGGTTTCAGTTGAAAAGTTTGCTGTTAATCTGATGGGGGCTCCCCAATAGATGACTTAACACTTTTCTCTTTCTGCTTTTAGAATTCTCTCTTTGTCTTTGACCTTTGCAAATTTAACTATAATACATCTTTGGGAGGATCTTTTTGGATTGAATCTGTTTGGGGATCTTTGAGCTTCCAGAATCTGAAGGTCTGTATTTCTCCCCACACCTGGGAATTTTTCTGTAACTATTTCCTTGAATAAGTTTTCAATACCTTTTCCTTTCTCCTCCCCTTCTGGAATACCCACAATTTGAATGTTAGAGCACTCAAGGTTTTCTGTTATCTCTCTTAGATGTTCCTCATTATTTTTAATTTTTTTCCTTTTTTTTTGTCTGCCTGTGTTATTTTGAGAAGATCATCTTTGAGATCTGAAATTCTTTCTTCTGCTTGCTCTACCCTGCTGCTGAAGTTCTCTGTTGTGTTTTTTATTTCACTGAGTGAATCTTTCATTTCTAGGAGTTCTGCTACAGTCTTTTTAAAGGTATTAATCCTGTAAATTTCCGACTTCATATTCTGAATATTTTTTCTTGTTTCATTTTGTTCTCTTATTGAGTCTTCTTTTATCTCTTCGAGCTTTATGAAGATCATTGCTTGGAATTCTTTTTCAGACATTTCAAGGATACCTTGTTCCAAGGAGCCTGAAATTTGAGCATTGCTGTATTCCTTTGGTGGTGTCATATTTTCTTGCTTGTTTGTAGTTCTAGTATTTTTTTCACTGATGTTTGGCCATCTCATAGAGGATTTGCTTCTTCTTTTACTGTGAGCTTGGCTATGAGGATAAAGATTTCTTCCTCTATTTGCAGGCTTTACTATTGACTCTTTTTATGTCAGTGTAGTTGAATGAGCAGTAGGTTACCTGCTTTATGAAGATCATTGCTTGGAATTCTTTTTCAGACATTTCAAGGATACCTTGTTCCAAGGAGCCTGAAATTTGAGCATTACTGTATTCCTTTGGTGGTGTCATATTTTCTTGCTTGTTTGTAGTTCTAGTATTTTTTTCACTGATGTTTGGCCATCTCATAGAGGATTTGCTTCTTCTTTTACTGTGAGCTTGGCTATGAGGATAAAGATTTCTTCCTCTATTTGCAGGCTTTACTATTGACTCTTTTTATGTCAGTGTAGTTGAATGAGCAGTAGGTTACCTATAGAGTGGTCCTGGCTGCTACTGTGGTGGTGAATTGTCCTTGTATGACAGTAGGTGTGGTGGTAGTGGCTATATTATACCTCCTTGGGTCCTATTCCAGAATCTGTGGCCCTAGAATGAGCCCCCAGCACTGCATGGGTCTCAGCTCACCTCAATGTCTGCTGTGGCTGCAGGCATTTCCCTTCAGGTCCTAGGAGCTTTTTACAGTTTTTGATTTAAAGTCTATTTTATCAGATTTTTTTTTTTTTTTTTTACTTAAAGTCCATTTTGTCATATAGGTACAGATAAACCTGCTCTCTTTTGGATTCCATTTGCATGGGATATCTTTTTACAACTCCATACTTTCAGGGTATGTGTATCCTTACAGATGAAGTGAATCTCTTGTTGGCAACATGTCATTGGATCTTTCTTTTTAATCCGTTAAGCCACCCTATATCTTTTGATTGGACAAGTTAATCTATTTATATTCAAAGTGATTATTGAGAGGTGAAGATTTAGTACTGCCATTTGGTTGCCACAAAATACTATCTATTTTTTTGTGGATCTTTTTGTGCATTTCTTCCTCCTTTCTGATCAATTGGTTTTCACTAGTTGTATGTTCTGATTTCTAGTTTTTTTCAAAGTGTATCTATTGTAGGTCCTTCTTTCCTTTGTGGTAACCAAGAATTTTTCAAAAATTTTTTTTACAATTATTACAGGTTATTTTAAACTAATAATAACTTAACTTTGCAAAAAAACATGTTTGTCTTATTTTATTTTATTTCTTATTTATTGATTAATCATATTCCTGGGGCAAAAAGCTGAACATCACTACCTTTGCCCAAGATGTGAGGATCAGATCAATTTTATCAACATGTCTATTATCCCAAATTGCAATTATTTCCTCATGTCCCCCACCCAAACTTTTCTCAACCTCCCCTCAACTCCCCTTGCCCCGCCTTCCCTCAACAGGCAACCCTAGGTCTGTTTTCCCCCTCTACAACTACAATGCACCACTATGGTCTTTATTCCTTCTTTCTCTCTTAGCTCCCAATCATGAATGAGTACATGTGGTATATTTCCCTCTGTGCCTGGCTCATTGCACTTAATGTAATTTTCTCCAAGCTCATCCGTGTTGCTGCGAATGGCAGAATTTTGTTCTTTTTATGGCTGAGTACTATTACATTGTGTATATGTACCACATTTTCCTTATTCAGTCATCCAACAATGGACATTTAGGTTGGTTCTACATTTTGGCTTTTGTAAATAGAGCTGCAATGAACGTGGGAGTGCATGTATCCCTTCAGCATAATGATTTCTGTCCCTTTGTGTATACTCCCAGAAGTGGGATTGCTGGATCATGTGGTGGATTTATCTGCAGTTGTATGAGAAACCACAGTGTTTTCTGTGGACGCTGTACTAACTTACAGTCCTCCCTGGCCTGGTGGTGACACTGCTCCTGCCCTCTGTGTAGGTAGGAGCTAGGGCTGCCTGGGGCTTTCCCCTGCCTTGGGCCTGTCCATCACAGTGGCAGTGCTCCTCCTGCCTTTGATGTGGGTGGGGAGTTAGGACTCCCCAGGGATTGTCCCTGCCTTGAAACTCCCTGTCACAGCACTCCCCCTGCTTTCTGTGTGGGCAGGGGGTTACCTCCTTACCTTCTTGAACTGATTGCTTCCTTGAGAGTTGTTAGGTCCATGGTTCTTCATGAACTTTTGCTGTCTTTGAAAAAGTTTTTTTTAAAAACCTCTATACTGTAACTCTCTCATCACATTTGGAATTTTTGATGTCACAATTAACAACTTCTTATATAGCATATGCCCTAACCAATCATTGAGTAGTTATTACCACTTTTAACATTTTTGTCTTTTAATCTTCATACTAAAGATATAAGTGGTTTATATACCACGATTACTCTTACGGTATTCTGAATTTGACTGTATGCCTACTTATGCAAATTGGTTTCATTCATATGTTTTTATGTTACCCACTAGTGTCCTTTTTTCAGTTTGAAGAACTCCTCTTAGCATTTCTTGTAAAACAGAACCGGTGGTGATGAACTTCTTCAGTTTTTGTTTATCTGGGAAAGTCTATGTCCTTAGGTTCTGAAGAATAGCTTTGCTGAGTACAGTTTTCTTGATTAGGAAGTTTTTTTCCTTTAGCACTTTGAGTATATCATCCTACTTTCTCCTGGCCTGTAAGATTCCTGCTGAGAAGTCTGTGACTAGGCATCTTAAAACTCCCTTATGTATTATTTCCTTCTTTTCTCTTGCTCCTTTCAGAACCTTCTCCTTGTCTTTGACCTTTGACGGTTTGATTATAATATGTTTTAAGGTAGTCTTATTTGAATTGATTCTGATTAGAGACTTTGGCCTTTCTGTACCTGCATGTTAATATCTTTCTCCAGGTGTGAGACGTTTTTGTTATTATTTCTTTAAATAAGCTTTCTACCTCTTTATCTTTCTATACTCTATTTTGACCACAAATGATACCCCACATTTTCTCTTTTGATGTTCCCCATAAACCCCATAAGCTTTCTTTATTCCTTTTTTACTTTTTTTCATCTGACTGTTTATTTTCAAATAGCCTGGCTTTGACTGCACTGATACTTTCTTTTGCTGGATCAATTCTGCTGTTAATGCTCTCTATTGCATTTTTAAAGCTTCATTCACTGTATTTTAAAGCTCCAGGATTTCTGTTAGTTTTTTATTTATTTCCTTCCTCAAAGTTCTCTGATAAATATCTAAATTATTTTTCTTATTTTATTGAAGCTTATTGAACTTACTTAGAAATAGGTATGTGAAATTTTTTATCAGGAAGACCTTACACCTCCATTTCCTTAGAGTGTGTCACTGGTACCATATTTTGTCCATTTGGTGATGCCAGGTTTTCCTGTTGTTCTTGAACCTTGTGGTCATATGTCAGTGTCTGTGTATTGAACATATAGGTATTTACTTGAGTCTTCACAATCTGGGTTTGTCTGTGACCATCCTTATATAGTAGGTATCCAGAAATTCTGAGAAGATTGTCTGCTTTTGTCTCTAAGCCCATGAACACCATAGACATTGTAGAAGAAAGGGCATGCTAAGACCAGGTCTGCCACAGTCAACACTGAGATTTGGGCATTGGTTGCTGTTCTCCCAATCCCTGTTCTTTATTACTAATTAAAGCCTCATGGGCTAGCCCTGCTGGCACTTACAATACATCCTGAGAGAAAAGACTGAGGCAAACCTCCTACAAAGTGTCTCCAATAGTGGGAAAGTCAAATGTCCACCTCTCACTCACTTTTTCCACTGTAGAAACCCTGTGTCCAGGAGACTTCTCTGCACACAGCTCTGCATAGGCTTGGGGGAGGGGTTTGCAATAACAGAGCACCATTTTTCTTACCATCTAATCATGGCTTTTCCTAGGCTCTGTGGTCCAAAGGGACTCACAGTTTCACTTTAGGGTTCTGGGATATTCAGGGTGGTAACCTTGCCACTGGATAGTTGTTAGTTAAAATTCTGTGGAGAAAGGAAGAAACAGAACTCTTACTCCACCATTTCACTCAAATATTTTAGAATTAGGCAATCTGAGCTATTTCTTCGTATGGTCTACCTCATATTTTATTGATTACTTCATCAGGATTTTTATCTGGTGATGTTCTATAATTACTACCTCTTTATTGATATTCTGTACTAAGGAAAAGATAGAGACATAAATCAAAGGAATGGGTTACAGAATATAGAAATTGACCCACAGATATACAATCAAGTAATTTTTGTGAAGAATGGAAAGGCTAGTCAATAGAGAAAACATGCTATGGTTTGAATGTTTGTCCTCTCTAAATTCATGTTGAAATTCAATTGCCACTGTGCCAGTATGGAGAGGTTGGACCTTTAAGAGGTTTTTAGGTCATGAGGGCCCCCTTCATGGATGGAATAATGCCATTATTGTGGGAGTGGGTTTGTTATCACAGGAGTGGGTTTACCCCATATTTCTCTCTCTTTTTCTCTCTTGCCCTCTCTTTGACCTTCTGAGGATGCAGCAAGAAGGCCCTTGCAAGATGCTGATCCCTCAATGTTGGCCTTAACAGCCTCCAGAATTGTGAGCCAATAAATTTCTGTTGACTATTAATTACCCAGACTATGGTATTCTATTATAGCAGCTCAAATAAACTAAGACAGAAAATTGATATGGAGAGTGAGATGTTGCTATAAAAAGTAATTGAAAATGTGAAAGTGGCTTTGGAGCTGTGTAATGGTCAGAGGCTCAAAGAGTTTGGAGGGGCAGGGTAGAAAAAGCCTATATTGCCATGAATATAGCATGGGATGATTCAGGTGAGGGCTCAGAAGAAGAGAAGAAATGTAGGGAAAGTCTGAAACTTCTTAGAGATGACTTAAGTGGTTGTGATAAGAATGTTGGAAGAAACATGGACAGTAAAGTCAATTCTGATGAGGTCTCAAGTGGAAATTTGTGAAATAAGGTATTGAAAACTAGAGTAAAGGTCATTGTTGTTATAAAGTGGCAAAGAACTTGGCTGAATTGTGTCATTGCTCAAGGGCTTTATGAAAGGGAGAAATTAAGAGTGATGAACTAGTTCTATTATTTTGTAGAAGGTAGAACTTGCAAATGATGGAATGGAATATCTGGCAGAAGAAATTTCTAAGCAAAGTATTGAAGGAGTTGCATGACTTCTTTTAATTGCACATAGCTAAATGTGAGTGGAGAAAAATGACTTAGCATGGGATTACAACCAAAAGGGAAGCAGAACATAAAGATTTGAAAAACTCTCAGTTTGACTATGTAAGGAATAAAAAAGCATGTTTGTGAAAGAATGTCCAGAGTGTGTTAAGGACATTCATATGGATAGAAGAAAACCAGATGATATTCATCAAGACAATGGGAGAATAACTCTGAAGGCATTTTGGAGATCTTTAAGGCTGCCGCTTTTATCACAGGTCCAGAGCTCTAAAAGAGCAGAATGGTTTGAAGTGATGGTCCCATGAATACTTTCTTGGCCTCACTGCTCAGAGCTGTTTTGGTATTCTTTTTCTCATATTCCAGCATAGTGCTCCACAGCCTCCCCAGCCATAGCTCAAGTGCTCCTGGGTGCAGCTTGGGCAGCAGGCATAAGTATAAGCCCTGCCAGAATCCATGTGGTGCTCATTCTGCAGATGCACAAAGTTCATCAGCTGTGGAAGCATGACTATCTCTACCTAAATTTCAAAGAATATCTCAGACAGCTTCAGGACCTAGGAAAAGACTTGACACAGAGGCATGGCCACCACAGAGAGCTCCCACTATGACAATGCTTAACAGAGCCATGATGGCAGGTTTGGTCCCAAGTCCCCAGACCTGTAAAGCCACCAGAGTGTGACTGTAGTATAGGATAGCAACAGGCACATTACTCTTACCCATGAGAGCTGCTGTGTGGGCTACACCTAGCAAAGTCACTGAGGCGAAGCCCTCAGAGGCTTGGAGGCCCAACCACTACCCCATTGTGTCTGGATGGTAGGACATGGAGTCAAAGAAGATTATTTTGGGGACTCAAAATTCAATGTTGCCTTCCTTGTTGGGTTTTGAATTTACTTGGGAGTAGTTACTCATTTCTTTTTTCCTATTTTTCCATTTTGGAATGGGAATGTCTTTCCTATGTCTGTTTCACCATCGTATTTTGGAAGTATATAACTTGTTCTGATTTCACATGCTTATAGTTGGAGGGAAATTTGCCTCAGAATAAATTATGCTTTGAATATCACCCATAACTGATTTAGATAAGACTTTGTACTTGGACTTTTGAGTTGATTCTGGAATGAGTTAAAATTTGGGGGGCTATTGTAATAAAATTAATGTATTTTGTATGTGAGAAGGACATGAGTTTTGGGGGACAAGGGTGAAATAATATGATTTGGGTGTTCATTCTCTCCAAAACTCATGTTGAATTTTAATTTTGATGGTATTGGGAGGTTGGGCCTTTAAGAGGTGTTTAGGTCATGAGGGCCACCCTCGTGAATGAACTAGTGCTTTTTGTAGGAGTGAGTTTCTTATTGCAGGAGTGAGTTTAAACCTGCTTGCTCCCTCTCTCACCTTCTCTTTACCCTTTTGCCATAGAATGATGCAGTAAGAAGTCCCTCTCCAGATGCCAGTCCTGTGATCTTGAACATCCTAGCCATAAACTTTTGTTCATTATAAATTACCCAGCCTGTGGTATTCTGTTATAGAAGCACAAACAAAACAAGAAAAAATGTATGTTTTCCAATGAACTGTGCTGCAACAGTTGTTTGTTCATATGAAAAAAAAGAGTAAGTAAATCTTAAATGTAAACTGAAACCATACGTTCCCGTGAACCCCTATGCAAATATTTGTAAAAAGCTTTATTGATATTAAGAATTGCCAAACATGGAAGCAGACTATGAGAAAATAATCTAATTGTATATGTACTATAAATGTAGGACATAACCTTACCAAAAGGAGATGGGGAGAAAAAAGCAGTTGACCTGAGTAATGCTGGAAAATAGTTTGGTAACTGCAAACCTTAAATCTAAAAATATAAAAAGCTTTACATAAATATAGTACTTTTGTTGTTAAAGTTGTTTCTCAGCAAGGTACTAATCAACAATTATAGAACTAGATTAACTGTATATTGTAATCAAATGAATAAATCTATGAATGGGGTTGTTGAGAACCAAGT
>NW_007738415.1:8891-9956 GCF_000696425.1 Galeopterus variegatus | reverse complement strand
TAAATAAATGGGTAGAAGAGACAAATCTTTCAAACCGAAGTTAGAAAGATGTTATTTAAATATTAACTTCATCATGAGGTGTAGCTTAGTTCCACAACATTTGGAGTGTGAGTTGGGCTTAGTGAGTTGCTTATAAATAACAGAGTTTAGAAAGGGAAAAAAAGTAACTCTACAATGGAAAAACCTAGTAAATTGTATCTTAAGACATGATCATAAGAATAACACTTCACCTCAGTGATATTTTCCCCCCAAATCCATAACCCTAGTCAAATTGTTAGAAAACTTCAGAAAATCACAAACAAAAAACATCATATGAAATACTTGGCAAGTACTTTTAAAAACTGTCAAGATCATCAAAAACAGAGAAAGATTTGTCACAGAGAAGAAGAGATTAAAGAGACATGACAAGTCAACTCAAGAAGAGCAAAAGGATATTAATGGAAAATGAATAAAATCTGAACAAAGTCTGAAGTTTGGAATATAATATTGTGCCAGTCTTGGTTTCTTAATTTTGACAAATACCAGTGTGATATAGGATTATAACATTGAGCATAACATATAGACATTTAGAATAATTTCAATTAATGTATAAAGTGATTTTCCAAATGTAATCATATATTAAACCTTTTATAATTTCACATTTAATTTCTTTTTATGATTTACTAAATAGTATTTGTTTAATATGTTACTTGCTACTTAATGGGACATCATTTCAAAGTAAAAATGGTGAAAGGATTCACTTGATGATGGGATTTTCATAAACTATTGTGTCCAAAAGTGGGGAGTGTAAGCACGAAGCAAGGATGTAGGTAAAATTATTTCAGCAAAGCAGAAAATTGTGCCTCTTGAAATGCACTGTATGCCTATTCAGAAGGTTTATATTATGCATAATTTGCTATAATCATCAATGGTTCAAAGATTCAGCATATTGATACAGTTGGACTCAAAGTTCAATTATTTTATTTGCTTACTTAACAAGTAATTATTGAGAATCTACACTGAAATAGACATCTAATTAGATATCGAGTGGGTTTATGTAATCAAAATGGAGAAAGTCACAGCCCT
>NW_007738415.1:3260-7124 GCF_000696425.1 Galeopterus variegatus | reverse complement strand
TATATATATATATATATATATATATATATATATTTATACCATGGAATATTACTCTGCCATAAAAAGAATGAAATACTCCTATTTCCAACAACATGTATGAGCCTGGAGAAACTTACACTGAGTGAAATAAGCAAATCACAGAGGGATAAATACCACATGTGCTCACTCATATGTGGGAGCTAAGAGAGAAAGAAAAAAAGGAAAGAAAGACCACAGTGGTGTGTTGGTCTTATAGAGGGTGGGAATGTTCCTAGGGCTACAAAGTGGAATACGGGAAAAGGGGGAGGGTGAGGAAGGTGGGGGAATAGTTGTGTGGGGGACACGGGGTACAAAAGTAATTTCTGATGATGGGTATGCTCCCAGTGTGAATCTGGCCCTTACATCGTGGGCACGAGGGGTGACAATTAGCTTTGTGTCTCATGACTATTCATAATAAAAAATATATAAAAATAAAATAAATATTGTATACATATATTTAAAAAAGAACTATGAAGAATAGCACAGGGTGAGGGGACAGTGTACATGGCGAGGGAAGAATGGATATTTTGTAAAGGTGGTCAGGGAAGGCTTCCATGAGAGGTTAACATTTCTTTACGCAGAGACCTGAATGAAGTGCCGGAAACTTCCACACACAGGAAACAGGAAGTACAAATCCCCTGAGACAGGAGCATGCTTGAAGTTGTGAAGAGACATCAGGGAGATCAGTGTGAATGAAGAGGAGTAAAAGGCCGGGGCAGTGACGAGAGGTGACGTAACTCAACTAAATTAAGAATTAATGAGCAACATTAACCATTTCAAAGTTCTTGTAGTGAGAAAAATGTAGAACATTATTAACATGTCTGAGCATTTCTAACATAGTCTGAATATTGGCAGGCATATATGAATAAGTTTTAAAAAGCCTTATTTTTCCTGTATTTTTATTATGCTTTAGCTATTTTATCCTTTTGAAAAGTGCATTGTGAAAATGTGCATTCTGTAAAATGACTCAGTTAAGACAGAATATCAATTTATTCAAGATACTTTAGTTATATATCTCTCAATAAAATACGCCAATTGTATGAGCACATACTTTCATTTAAAACCTTGTCACTTTTCCCCTCCAATTAGAACTCTTAGAACAGTTATTCAACTGAAGAAAATAGTAACATTAATCATAAATGTATATTCTAATATCTCAATTAATTATTTATTTTTATTAGAAACTAGCCATATTCCATTTACCTCTGACTAATTTTCTGCCCCCATGTGTATGTGCCCACATGAGTCACAAACATGCACTTCCATTCATGGGCTTATTTTTGACCCTGCTTTACATGTGTGTTAGTGGCAAATGATAGACAAAAATGCATGTAGAAAGAGTGAATCAATCAAATCTCCTTAATAAGTTTTTTGACAAGCAAAACCAAAACATTTGAAGCTTCCTTTTAGCCTTTCTCATTTGGTATTACATTTTTAATCATTTTGTTTTATCTTTTTTAAAAACAGACTTTTGAATAGGTAAGAGTATTACTTCTAGAATTTGACTTCTAGATAGCATTACCATTTAGAATTTAACTTCAGTGTGGGCCTTAAATATCACTAAGTTCCTGGAGAAAATCAGAAAGGAAGGACACTAGATTATCATGCATCCTGCAAGGTTAAACTTGCAAACCTAGGGACAATTTTGCCTTGTCAACAACCTTATTGAGTGCACTCTTGACTTCCTTGTTCCTCAGGCTATAGACTACAGGGTTCAGCATGGGGATGATCATAGTATAAAACACAGCTACAATTTTGTCTGTGTCCATGGAGTGACTGGAGCTTGGTCGTATGTACATGAAGATAATAGTCCCATAGAAAATGAGGACTGCAGTGAGGTGGGAGGCACAGGTGGACAGAGCCTTCTGATATCCTGCAGATGAGCGCATCTTTAGGATGGTAATAAATATGAATAGGTAGGATATCAAAATAAGTAGGAGGGCAAAAAAGATATTGATGCTGGCTACATAAACAAGAATCAGCTCATTAACATGTCTATCAGAGCAAGACAGAGCCATGACTGCTGGGACATCACAGAAAAAGTGATGGACCACATTGGACATACAGAAAGAGAGACTGAATGTTTCCCCAGTGTGAATGGAGGCATTTAGGAAACCACCGACATAGCAGCCTATAGCCAGACATCCACACGCATGAGTAGTCATGGTGGTGGTGTAATGTAGGGGTTTGCACACTGCCGCATAGCGGTCATAAGCCATTGAGGCTAAGAGTAAATTTTCCACACTGGCAAAGCCTCCAAAAAAGAATGCTTGAGCAGCACATGCATTGTAAGAGATGACCTTGTCTCCTACAAGGAGCCCACTCATGACCTTGGGAGTGACAGCTGAAGAGTAGCAAATGTCTACAAGAGACAGGTTACTGAGGAAAAAGTACATGGGATTGTGGAGGCGAGAGTCCCAGAGAATCAGTATGATCATCCCAAAGTTTCCAACAACATTTATGAGGTAGATGAGAGCAAACATAATAAAGAGAGGGACTTGTAGTTCTGAGGCATTGGTTAGTCCTAGGAGGATGAACTGTGTCACTTCTGTTCTGTTCTCCATCAATGTTATTTGGGAATCAGGAGATACCCTATAGTAATGAGAAATGGAGGAACAGAGCATTAAACATAGTAGAGATTGCAGTGAAATTAAAATGTTTATATACCATATGCATTATTTTATTATAGCATTAACATGTATTTCAAGATTCTTCATAACTAAAGCATGAGCTTAACAACAAAGTTTAGTGTACTAATTATGTATACAGTTTTAGATTGTTGAATGAGGAATCTTCATGGATCATCTCTTCAGTTTCTAAATTTTATATATTTGTAAACTGAGATTTGGAAAATTTAATGAATTGTCCAACATGAAAATTCTGAAATTTATATATCAACCCGTTCAGCTTTTCCTAACCTAGTAAATTCATAGACTTCTATATTGCTAATGTGCCAGGAACTGCTCTAGACACCTTTATATTTATATTCACTGATTCTGCTCAACCAATATATAAAGTTGAGTAGTTGTTATTTTCATTTAGATTGTGAGTTACCAGAGGTTGAATAATTTATTCATGTTTACAGAAGTAATTAATTGGCAAGCCAAGCTTTGGTCTCAGACAGAATGGTTACCAAGTCCAATGGTCTAAACTAAATTGAAGTCAGATTGAATTTGATTCAATTTACAATTACTCATTGTCTCCATTATTTCAAACTTAGTGTTTGGGGTCTCACAGTGAAGTAACTGAGAGATATACACATAGTAGATGTGATGGGATAACTGCAGCAGTAGGGACATGCATAATCAGCAGAGGCAATTCTGAGGGGGAAGGCACAGAATTGCATAAAGAGCTTGGGCTCTGGGCAGAGGAGCCTGTCATTCCTACATTTGCAACCTAAAAATCATTGGTCCTAACCTAACTTTCCCGAACCAGATTTTCTTCATCTACCAAATAAAGATGGTAAAAAGACCTACTTTAAGGTATTACTGTGAAAATTAAATGAGATAATGCATAAAAAAATGTGTAAAATTTGGGTGTTTAGAACAGCCTGATGAATGCTAGGTATAATATTATGATTAGGGTGGAATGATGGCCTCTGTGTGGTTTCAGAAAGGTTGGTGGCAACATATAGGGTTTCAAGTGTGGATGAGGTTTGAAGTCTTGAAGCCTCATCCCTCAATTTGCTTTTTTCCCCACACACTAGGTCTACTGAGATTTTATGTGCCCTCTGATTACTCACATTTGTTCATGCTCTGCTCATAAAATGGGCTTTCTGGCCATTAGATATGAGTCATTCTTTTGCTTATTATCTTCCTTGAAATTCATATTTTGGCTTGCATTCAA
>NW_007738415.1:1112-1820 GCF_000696425.1 Galeopterus variegatus | reverse complement strand
TTGGCTATTGTAAAGAGTGCTGCGATGAACATTGGGGAACAGGTATACCTTCGACTCGATGTTAATCTGAAGCTTTTGGAAGCATATTCATGCTTTGCAAACTACCATTTCCTATTAAGCCCCTCCTATTACTTTTGCAGCTTTGCAAGCCTAGATATGAGGTCTTTAGCATGCCTGTCTTAAAAAATATAACTACTTTTAGCATATACTGTGTTCTACTATATATGATAGGAGCTGTATGCATAAGCACATGTGTGTGAGTATGTTTGTATAAGGTAAGTACTAATATTTTTTCTTATTTGCCATTAGGCCATTGATAATTTCTGAAGTTAAGTGATGTTCTACAATTTCACAGCTGGTATGAGGAAGATTCAAGATTCAATATTTAAAACCAGTTTAATCCTAATCAAGCCTGTGCTTTAGCCACATCACTGTCAACATGTGTAGATGTATCAATGAAAATAAGGATGGGGTTAGGGAATTATGGGGAAAATGTTAAAATGAAGTTCAGATCTTGCTAATTCATTTAAGTCCCTTTGTAGTTTAAAAATGGTCATTTAACTCTGTTTACTTTTCTTAATCTCCAATGAGAGGCCAACAGTGAGCAAATTAAAATCACCACCTAATCAATCACAGCATCACCTATGCTATTTTTAGGGAGTTAATATTTTTAGAAGTAGTATGATGATGCTTCATAAGTATCACTAA
>NW_007738415.1:0-876 GCF_000696425.1 Galeopterus variegatus | reverse complement strand
AAGTAACTCATAGCAGATATAGCTGACCCACTACTTTTGCCTGGAATGTACTTTTCACTAAAATTGTATAGTGAATAGAGAAGCTTACCTTGCTTCTTGTAAACAAGCAACAGTCAATCCCAAATAGTGAGTTTGAAAACAGAAATTCTTCCAAGGAATAAAGCATAAATATTGTTGGAGAAGCTCTCTTACAGGTAGTGGTCAGAAGGTTCCAAAGTCCTTAGGCAGAGAAAGGTGGAAGAAAAGACACAAATACATATTTGGTTCATGCGACTGCCATGCATTCATTCTGTGTCCTGGGAGGAGTCACTTACCACCCACTTATTTGTAAAATAAGGGTTATAATTTTACCTCTCCCACCTAATCGACAGAATTGTGTTTGTTGGTAGCAAACAAAACAACTTGGTAAGTGGTTATTATTTTAAAGTCACTCTATAATTTTAATCTTGGAATGTTTTTCCTGTTCATTTTTGCAGACTCATAGCAAATCAAGGCATGTTTGTACTAACAAATACAAACATTCAGGTGAAAAAATGAGAACCAAAGACTCCCAGAACTCAATCTGGTTTCTCCAAAATAAAGTCACCTGGAATCATGCTGGATTTCAGAGGCTAATGCGTGTAAAACACCAGGGAATTATGGAGACACAGGACTCTCTGGAGATGTCCCCCATGAGGGCATCTATAACTCTTCATCTCACTTTCTGTAGGAAGAAGCAATTAAAATACCTGTGGGGACTAAGCTGGATATTCTAAAACTCTGCATGTATATGTATACATATTATTTGTTATTTCTGTTTTTTAAATTTTAAATTTAATGTATAATTTACAAACTGTAATATGCACACAGTGTATAGTATAGCTTAAGTGTATAGCC